>NC_048305.1:87486483-87646341 GCF_013100865.1 Trachemys scripta elegans
AAAAAAAAAAAAAGGAAACGGGGGGGGGGGGGGGGGGCGGGCGGGGGTGGAGAAGCCAAAAAAAAAAAAAACACCTGCGGGGCGGCCGGAGCAGAAAAGCGCTCGCACACACACACACACACACACACACAAACCACCTGCAGGGTGGCCAGAGTGGTAAAGCAGAAAAAAAATAAAAACTGCAGGGCAGGCAGAGCCAGGGTGCAGGGGGACTCCCTGTGCTGCAGACGTGCAGCGGAGTGCACGCCCAGTCTAGCGGGGGGGGGGGGGGGGGGGGGGGGAAGAAGGGAGAGAGAGAAGGGGGGCAGCCAGGGCTTCAGCAGGGCGCTAACAACGCGGCCCCTCCCGCTGCGCTGCATGCTGGGAGGGCTCTGCGCCGCTCCGGTCAGCTGGGAGGGAAGGATGCGGGCTGCCCTGCCGAGCTTGCTGCAGGGCGCTCCCCTCCTCCGTGCCGCTGCCCCCTACAGGACGGCCGGAGCAGCAAACCAAAAAGAAAAAGGAAAAAAAAAAGGGCGGCCAGAATGCCGCCCCTTGGAATCTGCCGCCCCAAGCACGAGCTTGCTGGAGCCGGCCCTGAGTATGTGCCAAACTTCAGTTGGGATATTTATATAACCAGGAGCAAAGATTTTAGGACTAGATCCTGACCTCTGTGCTCAGCTTTATGCAAGTCGTCTCTGTAGAAGTTTGGCAGTTAAATTGACCCAAGCTGCAGAGCATCACTAGAGTCACTTCACGGCTGTTGTTTCAGCCTTCACACTGCAGTTCCATCCACAGTGCCTGTGTGCCCCCTGCAGAGGATTTTGACCTGTGGGTCTACTAGGCATACCCCTGCCATGCCTCCAAACAGCCTGTTACGTCAAGGCAGCCCTCTGACATCACCAAAGGCACATATACCGAAGGCAAATCTTGAACATAGGACTTGAAAGAGAGACAGTAAATTCATTTTTAGCCCCTTCCACAGCTAGATAATAGGATTTTGGGGACCTTCCAGTAAAAGAGTCTTTGAACCCCTGAGTGCAAATTACATTGTGAGCCTGTTGTGACGTTGTGCAGTCTATATGGTTTTATAAAAACATAATAAGAAATTAATAGAATGTAACTGGAATAGTTTTATAAAAACGTAAGTGAATATAATGTAACTGGAATATGCTTCATGCAAAAGGTCTCTTGTAAAGTATCATTACAAAGCTGATAATCTACTGAGTGTGATCATCCTATTTTTTATAAATGTACCTCTCTTGTATCTAAAACTAGAAATAGGAAATATAACTCGGAGGGCCTATTGTAATTATGCAAAGTGTGGGCCATTAATAGTGGTTTGGAATCTTGATGACTCCCATTAACCAGGACCATTGTCTGCAGATGGCTGTGTTTACCTGTGAGTCTTCCTGTATCTATGTGTGCTGGCAAGTGGGTAATGAAGTCTTGCAGTGACATGTGATCATGTCACCTGACCTGGAATCCATCTTTAACCTGGTGCTTTTCCAGTGGGGGAGGGTGGAAACCCAGAGGGACAAAGGGTTCCTGCCTTATGCAAAAGATATATAAAGGGGTGGAAGAGAACAAAGAGAGGAGCCATCATGAAGAATCCTAGCTATCACCTGAGCTGGAACAAGAGCTGTACCAGAGGAAAGAATTGTGCCTAGGCCTGGAAGGTGTCCAGTCTGAGAAAAAACTTACTGAAGCATCGCTGAAGGTGAGATTATCTGTGTTCAGTTTGATTAGACATAGATTTGCGCATTTTATTTTATTTTGCTTGGTGACTTACTTTGTTCTGTCTGTTATTACTTGGAACCATTTAAATCCTATTTTCTGTATGTAATAAAATCACTTTTTTCCTTATTAATTAACTCAGAGTATGCATTAATACCTGGGGGAGCAAACAACTGTGCATATCTCTCTATCAGTGTTATAGAGGACGAACAATTTATGAGTTTACTCTGCATAAGCTTTATACAGGGTAAAACAGATTTATTTGGGTTTAGACCCCATTGGGAGTTGGGCATCTGAGTGCTAAAGACAAGCACACTTCTGTGAGCTGTTTTCAGATAAACTTGCAGCTTTGGAGCAAGTTATTCAGACCCTGGGTCTATATTGGAGCAGACGGGAGTGTCTGGCTCAGCAAGACAGGGTGCCGGAGTCCTGAGCTGGCAGGGAAAACAGAAGCAGGGGTAGTCTTGGTACATCAGGTGGCAGCTCCCAAGGGGGTTTCTGTGATCCAACCCATCACACCTGTCTTCCCTGGTTCTAAGACAGTCTTTCTATTCTCCTCACAGGAATCAGAATCTCTCAGTCTCCTATGGCCCGTTCCCTATCTTTCTCCCCCTTTCCCTCGGAACCACTCAGCCACATCTGTCTCCCTTACCTCAGGTCTCCCCATGTCTTTTCTCCTAGCATCCTATTATTTCTCCTTTCTTCTCCTATTGTCTCACTCCCTTTCTGGGTTAGAGAGGAAAGAAGGTGATCTTCAGAGCTACCTGGCCTCTTGTGATTCTCTAGGATGAAGAAATGGAAAGTGCAGGGGAACCTTTTGCTATCCCTCCTGCTATTGTTGTATTGGAGAAGTTAGGGACAGGGTATGAGGGAAATGTCTGGCTCCCGAGGTTGAGGGAGGGTATTCTTCAGTCTGGAACTCTCTCCCTGCTGAGCTATCCAAGGAATTAAAGATTAATCTTTAATTAAAGATTATATCATGTGATGAAATTTCCAGGAATAAGTCCAACCCAAATTGGCAGCCCTAATTCAAGCCCAAGACTGCTGATGTACAGGACGCAGTGTACAACTAATCTATTCACTCACGTTTTTTGTCTGAATGTGTGGCATGTTTGTGTACATGAGAGTTTTTGTTTGGGAGAGTATATTGCTAGTTTGAGAAGGGACTCTGTTGTTTAATTTTGGCTAATGAAGTTTTGTCAGCTTTTTTACATATGCTTCCAGTGAAGTGTGTGTGTGTGTTTTGATTTATTTTGTTTTTGTTTTTTAATGTGATGGGAAGACCCTGCGGTACAAAGATATCTTGCAGTTACAGAATGTTAGCTTCAGCAGTTGGCATGCCAGTTGGACCTTGTCCCTCTTCTTTAGTCAGCATTTGCTTATGTAAGCGGGGTCTGAATGAGCTCGCCCCTGACATCTAGTAATGAACTGAGGGGAAAGACTTCAGGAGCAGACTGTATTTGCATGGACACACCTAGTCTGCCGAGGTGTTCAGCAGAGAGAACTGCATTGCCGAAGTGATCAATTTTGGCCGATGTTGTGTTACAATTCACTTTGATATTGAATACACGGGTAATGAAATGTTGGTATCCTTATTGTATGACTAAAGGACAGCAGAACTGTATTTGGCATGTCCTGATTGAGGGGGTCATCCTACTGAACCTCACTTGCTAAGCAGCAGGATGGGAGGCCAAATCACAGTGAAAATGACAGAGGATGGGGACCGGTTTTCCTACCTGATGCTCTAGAATGTGCCTAAAGAATCCTAGACAGTATTTGATCCTCCCCTTTCCAGTGTTTAAAGACATGGCTCATAAGACTCAATAGAGACTCCTTGTTTCTGTTCAATGATTAGTGGAGCTGAAATCAGTGAGGAGCAAGTCCAGGGGTTACACCTTAGACCTGGTGTGGCGTCCGTGTTTCAGTGAAAGACTGAGGCGGCAGCAGAGAGGTTCTAATAACTAAGAGCTGAAATCACTACTAAGAGTTGTGCTAAGTGCTGGAACCTCAGAACGCAAGGTCAGCGAAGTAGCAGCAGTGGTAATGACAGTGGCACAGCTGAGTGGTGGCAGAGAAAGCAGCAGAGGTTGCAGCGAACCACCACTGGCAACAGCAGTGGCAAACAGCGGCAACATACAGCAGCAAGTGGCAGCAGAGATAGCAGCAGCAGTGAACCATAGAATATCATGGTTGGAAGGGACCTCTGGAGGTCATCTAGTCCAACCCCCTGCTCAAAACAAGACCAATCCCCAACTAAATCATCCCAGCCATGGCTTTGTCATGCCTGGTCTTAAAAACCTTAAGGAAGGAGATTCCACCAACTCCCTAGGTAACCCATTCCAGTGCTTCACCACCCTCCCAGTGAAAAAGTTTTTCCTAATATCCAACCTAAACCTCCCCCACTGCAACTTGAGACCATTGCTCCTTGTTCTGTCATCTGCCACCACTGAGAACAGTCTAGATCCAGCCTCTTTGGAACCCCCCTTCAGGTAGTTGAAAGTAGCTATTAAATCCCCCTCGTTCTTCTCGTCTGCAGTCTAAATAAATAATCCCAGTTCCCTCAGTCTCTCCTCATAAGTCATGTGCTCCATCCCCCTAATCATTTTTGTTGCCCTCCACTGGACTCTTTCCAATTTTTCCACATCCTTCTTGCAGTGTGGGGCCCAAAACTGGACACAGTACTCCAGATGAAGCCTCACCAATGCTGAATAGAGTGTCCCTCGATGTACTGGCAATGCTCCTACTTATACAGCCCAAAAATGCCATTAGCCTTCATGGCAACAAGGGCACACTGTTGACTAATATCCAGCTTCTCGTCCATTGTAACCCCTAGGTCCTTTTCTGCATAACTGCTGCCTAGCCACTCAGTCCCTAGTCTGTAGAAGTGCATGGGATTCTTCTGCCCTAAGTGCAGGACTCTCCACTTATCCTTGTTGAACCTCATCAGATTTCTTTTGGCCCAATCCTCCAATTTGTCTAGGTCCCTCTGTATCCTATCCCTACCTTCCAGTATATCTATCACTCCTCCCAGTTTAGTTCATCTGCAAACTTGCTGAGGGTGCAATCCACGCCATCCTCCAGATCATTAATGAAGATATTGAACAAAACCGACCCCAGGAGCGACCCTTGGGGCACTCTGCTTGATACCAGCTGCGAACTAGACATGGAGCTATTGATCACTATCTGTTGAGCCTAATGATCTAGCCAGCTTTCTATCCACCTTACAGTCCATTTATCCAGCCCATATTTCTTTAACTTGCTGACAAGAATACTGTGGGAGATCATATCAAAAGCTTTGCTAAAGTTGAGGAATAACACACCCACTGCTTTCCCCTCATCCACAGAGCCAGTTATCTCATCATAGAAGGCAATTAAGTTAGTCAGGCATAACTTCCCCTTGGTGAATCTATGCTGATTGTTCCTGATCACTTTCCTCTCCTCAAAGTGCTTCAATAGTTTCCAGTAGCAGAGGCAGCAGCAGCAGTGGAGGCATTGTTCATATGACCCTCCCTTTTTGGGGTGCTAGGTGAGCCCATGTGAACACACCAATGAACTCTGGGTCTTTGCTAACCCACGACAACCAACCATGAGTGGGGTGCTGCAGAAGAAAAAGAGAGTGTTGTGTTAAAGGGACATTTGCTAGTCAGAAACTGAGGCAAAGAACACTGCCCAACATACTCTATGGTGGTTGTTTTCTTATGGTTACATTCTTTTGAATCGTGATTGTGATTTCTGAAATCAATGGTTTGAGAAATGGTTTTCTCAAGATGTACTTGGGAGGGGCACTCACCCAGATTCCTGGAGGAGCACCCCAGAATGTAACCCTTCTGCCACATGGAGACAGCAACAACAAGGGCTGGGTTCAATATCTAGGGATTTCTCTTAACAGTACAAACAGAACTGTCTGGAGCCCCCCACCCAGTGATCTCAAAAAACTAATCAACATCCCTAGGCGCCTCTAAGAGGCAATACTTCCCCCTTGTAAGAACTGAGGCCTGGTCGATGCTACAAACATAATCCATGTTAAGTAGATCTAATAATGTATGCCTCTACACTACCGAGTCCTTTCTGCCTACTTAAGTGCCCTATAAAGTTGACTTCTGTACTCCACCTCTGCAAGAGGCATAGTACTTGCTTCGACATCCACGGGTCGACATGGGGATAACGTAGACATTGAGTTGTGTAATTTTAATGAATTGGCCTCCAGGAGGTGTCCCGTACTCCACTGTGACCTCTCTGGAGAGCACTTTCAAATCTACTGCATGTCAGTCAGATACACAGGAAACAGCAGCTCCCCTGTTAAAGCCCCGGAAACTTTTGAATTTTCATTTTCTGTTTGATCAGCATGGAGAGCTCATCAGCACAGCTGATCATGAAGTCTCAAGGCCAGAAACATGCTCCAGCATGGAGTACACAGGAAGTGGTGGATCTTATTGCTGTGTGGGGAGAAGAGTTTATGCAGCCAGCGCTCCAGTCCAACAGAAGAAATGCTGACATGCATGCCAATATTGCATGGGGCATATATGGCTACACCAGAAGACAAGGGAGGCAAACAGTTGTTCTGGTTCTGCCCCACAGACATGCTACTTTTATGAGGAGCTGCATCCGATTCTCAGCAGCAACCCTACCACTACCCTAGAACGCTCCGTGGATACCTCCCAGGAGTCCTGGGCGACCTCAGGCAACAACAAGGAGGACATTGTTGATGAGGAGGAGAAGGAGGAGAATGTGAGTCAGGCAAGTGGAGGATCCATTCTCCCTGACATCCAAGAACTGTTAACCCTGGAGTCCATCCCTTCACAGGACCATTTGGCGGTGGAGCGTATGCCGGGGACTGCACCTCTGGTGAGTTCACATTTCCAATCAAATTGTAGAAATTACATGTTATTATTTTTTATGTTTAATCTGAACAAAAAAGTATTGGTGGCCACTCCAGCTACACAAAAGGGTGCTCTCCAAAAAAGACTGTTTATGTGCATGGAGATGGCCCAGGAATCCTCCATGGAGATCTCTAGGAAGCTTTCATGGAGGTACACTGCAATCCTTTGCAGAAGGTTTCTGGGAAGGGCTGCCTTATTTTGTCCACCACAGTAGGACACTTTCCTACGCCACTCCAATATTAACTCTGATGGCATCATTGCAGCACACAGCATTGTAGCATAAAGACCAGGTCTGTAGCCAGACGCTTGCAGCATCTGCTCCCTTGCCACCTCTGTTACCCTCAGGAGAGTGATATCGCATAGGGTCACCTAGGGGAAACGGGAGGAAGTTTTCAATGCTAGCTCTTAAACCGCCAACAAGTAATCCACCCCCACATTTGGTGAAATCTGGGTCACACAACCACGCTTTCCCAAACATGCTGTGGTTGTGGTTGGAAGGGATCACCATGTATTGCAAGCAGCATTGGGGAAAAAAAAGGGGGGGGTAGCTTCCTGTTTGTCTCCCTTTCCCCCCCCCCCCCCCAGCCTGGTGCTGCTTTTGTAAAAAAACAAACTATTTGGGGGGCTTTACACTGGTGCCTGTCCTCAAGCACCATCCAGGTTGCTAGGGGAAAGGGGGCTTTTCTCAAGTTACAACTTGTGATCCCAAGGATGTTTTCACAAAAGCAGCAGCACAAGACTTCTTGCTCAAGCCCCATGGCCTTACTCACCATGGCTGGAGCAGCAAACCAACTCTCATAATAGCCAGCTGTTGTCATTATGTTGTGGCTTGCAGTGAAGTGTATTGAGGGGTGTTTTTTTATTTAAAAAAATTAACCTTGCACCAGAAACAATGTATGCACCATCAATGCTACCCTTGTGCTTTGCATTCCTTACAGCTGAAACCTTATCTGTTGGCACATCCTTCACACCGGGACAGTGACTTTCCCAGATTAGAAGGCGGGGAAAAAAGACTCGGGAGGACATGTTCAATGAGTTAATGCGCGCCTCCGAGAGTGACAAGACAGAGCTCAGAACATGGAGGATTACACTGTCCGAGAACCTGCACAAGGACAGTGGACAAGAAAGACAGAAGAGCATGCAGGGAACAAGAGCATGCCATGCAGGAAGAGATGCTGTGGATTATGAAGGAGCAATCAGACATGTTGAGGCGTCTGGTTGAGATTCAAGAAAGGCAGCTGGATGCTAGAGTCCTTCTGCAGCCTATGCTGAACTTGCTGCCATCATCACACAGTTCTGCATCCTCCTCACCCAAACATCCTATGAAGCAGGGGGTGAGGGGGATAGATGGGGGGAGGGGAGTTTGGTATCGCTTGCACTCAACACGAGGGGAGGGTACAAGGACCAGAAGGTGCCCATTCCCACACCTTTGATTGTTATTGCAGTGCATCTGTAAGCAAACTTTCCTTGTTTCTCCGCCCATGGTGTTATCAGCCTTTTTGCGCCAGGTTATCTTCCTTTTTCTGCTGTTTCTGTGTGTTTGTGTGCATAATAAAGCAGATTGAGGAGAAAAGGCTCTTTATTCATTGAGGAGAAAAAACTCTTTATTCATTCAACACACAGTGGTTGGTGGGGTTGGAGTTTACAGGGGAGAAATACAATGGAGGGGACAGTTTGGTAAGGAACAACACAGATAAGTGTCACATTACTGTGGGTCGTTGATGAAACTGGTTTTCAAAACCTCACGGGGACGCAGAGCCCCTCGATGTGCTCTTCTTATTGCCCGGGTGTCTGGCTGCTCAAAATTGGCTGCCAAGCAGTCTGCCTCAAGCCCCCACCCCAGCAGAAACTTTTCTCCCTTTATTTCACAGAAATTATGGCGCACACAGCAGGCAGCAATAACAGTGGGGATATTGCTTTCACTGAGGTCAAACCTAGTAAGCAAACAATGCCAGTGACCTTTTAAATGTCCAAAGGCACATTCCACCACCATTCTGCACTTGCTCAGCCTATGGTTTGACCGATCTGTACTGCTGTACAGGCTGCTAGTGTATGGCTTCATGAGCCATGAGAGCAAGGGGATAGGCTGGGTCTCCCAGGATCACGATTGGCATTTCAACATCACCAATGGTTATTTTGCAGTCTGGAAAGGAAGTCCCAGCTTGAAACTTTCTGAAGAGTCCTTTGTTCCTAAAGATGCATGTGTCATGCACCTTTCCTGACCATCCCATGTTGATGTCAGTGATGTCACAGTGATGCCCCGGTGAGCCATCAGAGCTTGCAACACCATTGACAAGTACCCCTTTGGGCTTATGTACTCTTTGGTAAGGTGGTCGGGTGCCAAGATAGGGATATGCGTTCCGTCTATCACCCCACCACAGTTAGGGAACCCTATCACAGCAAAACCATCCACTATGTCGTCACGTTGCCCAGAGTCACTACCCTTCTTAGAAGAAGTCTGTTAATTGCCCTGCAAACTTGGATCACAACAGATCCCACGGTAGATTTACCCACTCCAAACTGATGCCCCACTGACAGATAGCAGTCTGGCGTTGTAAGCTTCCACAGAGCTATCACCACTTACTTTTCCACTGTCAGAGCAGCTCTCATTTTAGTATTGCTGTGCTTCAGGGCTGGGGAAAGCTCTTCACACAGTTCCTGGAAAGTGGCCTTATGCATGCGGAAGTTCTGCAGCCACTGCTCGTCATCCATAGCTGCATAACAATGCGGTCCAACCAGTCAGTGCTTGTTTCCTGGGCCCAGAAACAGGGTTCAACAATGTCAAGGTGATGCATGACTGTCGCCAACAACTGCAAATTGCTCCGCTCTGTGTCTTCCAGTGGGGATGCTTGCATGGCATCACATTGTTCCGTGTGGCGACTCCTGTGGCGGCTGTATAAATACTTCAGGATAAGGCACGAGGTGTTTGTAATGTTCACAACAACACTGTACAGCTAGGCGGGGTCCAGGCTTCTCGTGCTATGATGTCTGTGTGGGTGATCCAGGCTTGCAAGAAAGGCTTGGTTTGTTTGACATAAGTGCATCATGGGAGGCTAGCGCCATGTTCCTATAACCACCCACGTCAATGTTTTGGTCCCATAAGGCATTGCAAGCCCAACCCAAAATTCTACTCAGCTATGTGCACTGTGGGATAGCTACCCACAGTGCAGTGCTCCGTGTGTCAATGCAAGTCCTGCTGGTGAGGATGCACTCTGCCGACACAATGAGCGTAGTGTGGACATGCAAGATTGACTTGCTTAAATCGGAGGCTCGATGCTGATTTACATGAAGTCGACTTAACTTTGTAGTGTAGACATGGCTGGTATAACAAAATAAAACTTTTATTAAAGGGGAAAGGAAATCTTCAGACCTTGCTTACAATTAAATTTGCTATAGGCTTCTTGGGTCTGCATAGGGCCCACGCTGAGAATGTTATGCCTTCGATAACAATTTTTTTTGAAGAAATGGCAAAACCAAGATTCAGGTACAAGATGAAACAGCTTGTGCATATGAAAAATTTGTAAAAGTCAGCTAATTGTTATACGTTTTTGTATGTCTCAGTATGTAACTTGTCCACTAGCCAGTTGAACTAAATGCAGAAATACTCCCAACATCTGTTCCATAGCACAAACACTTATTCAGTCTGACTAGGCAGAAGAATGACTTATTATATTCAGGAGAGTTTCAAGATAAAACTCACTTGCATTAGAAAAGCCTAAGCACCCTGTAGTGATCGAACTGCTGTGTATATTTCATTCACATTGAATTTTAAATGTAAAATTACAGTTGGATAGAGAGTACTGAAATACTAAGCACTTAATTCTCAGTTGTTCCGAGTGTGAGCTGAGTCCTGGGGCTACCTGGGGGTCATGCTAGCTATAGCATAAGGGATTGTTCCAGCAGCCCAAGGGCATCAGAGTACAAAATCCTCTAAGCCCACCTTTTACACCTCCATTTTATCTTCTCTCAGCTCCCGTGTCTGCTCCTCAATTCCTCATACACAGCAGGGGGAGAGCTGTGCAAGCTTTACACCACTGAGAGAGTCCGCTACAGAGAGGAATCTCCAGCTGCCCATTTATAGCAGCTTTAAATTCCCTTTGTGCCATGACTTAACCGGGGCTGAGAATCTGGCCCGTAATCACCTAATTACCATTCAAAGAGTAAAAAATACTTCGCAGTTGCGAGGTGCCTTCTATCAGGCTCACTTTGACTATATGGCCTAATCTGTGTTCTGTTCACTGCATGAGGTCCATGGAGTGAGATAGTGAGACAACCCATGTGACTGGCATGGGTTGACAGTAGGGTTTGAACCTAGCACGTACATCTACAAAGCACAGATCTCGGTGCCTCTTGAGCTAAAGCAGTAACCTGGTAGCAGTAATAGATTGTTAGTCTCTCTGTGAACTAACCACTAGCTAGGGACACAACACATACTGTGAAAACATGTTACATATTCCACTTCTCTGGGGAAACTTCTCTTGAGGTCCACAGGATTTAAAGCTCCATGCTTGGACAGCATTGTCCAACAACCCTCCATGGATTTAACCTTAGCTATTGTACAACCAGAAAGCACAGAGCTCTAGCACTGAATGTAAAAGAGTAACTCCACTAGCTGATAGTAGTAATCTTCTGTGGACCAAGCACACTGTACAAGCATGTTACAAAAGCATGCCCTACACACCAGCAGCTAGAAGAACCACCCTTTTCCCCTCTCATAAAGAGAGGCTTTCTCACTAACTGTCTCAGCAACCAGGCAGGTTTACACAGGGATTGCACACCCTGCCTGCTAGCAGTCATGGGAGGACTAGATTGTGAAATTACAATACATGTCTGTCATTGCACTGTGTAGGTCAGTGTACCCGTGGTTCCAGCCAGAGAGCAGAGTAGTCTTTGCATGTGACCTTTCATAGCACATTCCTTACAAGAAATGTGGGAATGGCTAGTCACATTCCTGTGAAATAGTGCCGAGTTTCGAACTGTGTTTTTACATTCTCAGAACATTGCTGAATAGCCACCCACAACAGCATCCTGAGGTGATTTGTAACATAACCCCACTGGTGTTGTTCCAGTTGGGTCACACTGCCCGTTGCAAGGGCATCACCATTCCACCTCATGCTAGCTCACAGCATCAGTTCTGTCAGCAGTATCAGATGCTGAACTGAACCATGCGTGGGTATAGCTAATAGCAAAAAGAAGATGTCCAACATTGTCTGCTCCTTAAACAGCTTAAAAGGCTGCCTGATGAATAAGGTACATCAGCTAAGCTAGTTGTGTAGGGAATGCTCAGACCTCCACACCCCATACTACTCAGAGCTGCATCACAATCTGGGCAGGATATTTATTTGCCTATATTTGTATACTGTTCCCTGTGCTCTCATATTGGCCTCAGAGATGCCTGCAGCTGGGAGCAGAACATCACAATTCCTTTGAGTGTGCAATGCTTGCGCAGAGAGGTTTACTACACATGGTCGCATGGATTACTTCTCTAGGCATTCGTATCTAGCTGGGTAGCCTGGTTTATAATCTAGCCTTAAATGGAGTTTCAGATGCATAGTCAACACAGTGGAATGTCAGGTCTTCATTTCTGTAATTGGTTTGTGGATTTCTGCAGTCATTTAATGACATAATGGCTCTTCAGCTCTTAGAGATTGAATACCACTATGATTAAGACCAGTTTCTTATTTGTATGTGAAAATAATTACATTAAATGTGTATTAAATTAGTTTGCAAATTAAATCTGTAAGGTTTTTAATAATAGAAGCATAGAAATTAAAGATGGAAAAGCCTTCTGATCATCTTGCCCACCCCAGGCCAGTTTAGGATTGTTCATAATGGCATGTTCTTCAGTCTCCTTTTTTCTTTTTTCCCCTCCAAACATACATTGAATAAAATATTCACTTTTGTTAGAACAGTGAACAGATGAAGACAAAAGCCTGCCTTCCTTTTCTTTGTATCCTTTCTGTTATTGAAAAATTCTCATATACAGTATGGCAGGAGAGCCTCATACAGTACAGTATATTGTCTGTCCAAATCCTGGCCCTTAGATCCCAGTGTAGTGTCACTTGTTCCCCCACGTTCTGTCTGATATTGGAGAATAAACTTTATTGCCTCTTCCGCTAGATGAAAAGAATTTTTTGAGTAAACTGCTGTATTAACAAGAGGAGAGAGACTAGCTGGCAAAAAGATCATAGTCACTTGGCTCCATGATCTGGAAATTATATTATCATTTACCACCCCAGTGCCTTTGGACATATTGAATTGGATTCTGATGTCAGGTTACACTGTAGTAATTTGGGAGTAACTCCATTGGCTTCAATGGTGTTACTTCAGATTGGCAGAAGCATAACAGTATGCACTTTGTCCCAGTGGCCTTGATTTTACAATTGTAATTAAAGTAGGTATAAATTTGGATAGATGGGTAAGGGTATATGTGCAAACCTTGATTTTGCAGTCAGGAAAATGCAACCAACAGCGACTCTAGCAGAACACGTAGTGAACTCCATATCATACAAAGCGATGATTATCTGATGATAGAGTAACTCAAGATGGTGTAGCATCGCTTAGGTCTTTAAAAACCAGATGAGCATTAAGCAGCACACCTGGGAGTGGAAGGGTGGGATGGAATAGAGGGAAATATTTGTGTGAGGGGGCGGGGAGCTGCATACTGCAGTTATCAGTAAAGGAAGGGTTTGTGTCTGGAAAAAAACACAATAATTTTCCTAATCCACTTTTGCTATTGGAGGCTGTCTGGTTCTGTTAACCCTATTGATAAAATTCCTCCTTTGTTGGCTCATTAGTACCTCCACTTCTATTCTGCTCATCTGCCCATCCTAATACTTTGCTGTGGCTGTGTTCCTGGTACATGATGTGTTCTGCCAATCTTCTACCTAATTCTAGTGGGTTTTTAATTTGGCTGCATTATTTACCTTCTGATTCAGCTCCTCAACAGATCTTTACTCTGTGGGTGTGGCCAGAATACCAAATAGTACTCTAGGGACAAATGACCCAATTTTAGCCTTTATATCTCACAAAATTTTTACTTGCTTTCTCTGGGACAAGGAATACAATAGGTGCATGCTCTTTTTAGAAGTAGCACATCCTCTTGCATCCTCTATTTGGCTTTGCATTTTCCCTGCTAAGCTCTTCTGATCTGCTGAAGACTTAAGGTTGACTTAAGGTTCAAGTGGTCTTTATTCTATCTGTGTATTCTCCTTGCATATCCTCTTGCATCACGACGTTAGTGTGTTTTCTCCAAAACACTACACATATAGACCTTTGGCCATATAGTATCACGATTCTCATGAACAGTTTAATGTAAAAAAAAATAAAATAATCCAAAGAAGTAGCGGTGGTTAATATTTTCCTATTGATTAAAAGTTTACATTATTTACTGCAGATCCGGTAGTTGTTGAATAAATCAGTCTTTTACTATGCCCTGTAATATATGGTTGCAGTGAACCCTGAACAGCTATGCTGCATAGGAAACAGGCATATTTTTGAATATGGATATTCACTGCATATAGTAGCTGCTCAGTCTTCCACATATGTACAAGAAAATTACGTGGTTTCAATTAGTTTTTGATGCTAAAGTTTCCAGGCTGGATCACATCCATCCAGACACAAATAGCAGTTTGCTGTCTGCCCTTGTACTGTAAATATTATAACTTTAACATTTTTTTTGCAGTGGTGTATTGCATAAATTATTTTTCTCTTTAATATATGTGTATCTCTCCTGCTCGCTTTAGAAATGATGGTCATAGAATTCATGACTTTTTTGCGTGTGCTCAGTGAAGAAAGTGTAATGAGATCTTAGCATCAAGTAGTGTGGTGATGTTAGTTTCCAAGCAAGGAATACATTTCCAAATTGAGCTAAAATAGATAAGATATAATCCAATTTCACTTTACCAGTAAATCTTATTAGCATTTTCCATTACATTTTATAAGGCAAATTCTGATTTACAGATGATAATCTTGAGCCCCCTTTGGAATAACTAGAATCTTGGATTAACAAGATTTTAATATGTATTCTGAAAGCTGGTCTGTAGTTATACATACATTACTGAAGCTTCACTAACTCTTGTCTGTTTTTTAAATGAAACACTTTAAAAAATAGAAGCAGTTGCTAAATGCTGGAATCCCTAGAAGCACTGAGGTCATGCTAAGAAGATGAAGAATGAGACACATGCACCGTGAAGCAAGCTTTTATTTTAATTTATGTAAAATTGTCAATTCCCTAAATTAATGAATAGCAAATGTGAACTTTTAAATGGACTTGCATTGCAGAATTTCTGTTTTTTAGCTGCCCCTTGTAAATTATACTAAGGGTCTGTTCTGCTGTAGCTGTAAAATAAACAGTTTGCTTCAAGCTAGACCATGTGGATTTCACCAAGTAAGAGGCAACTAGCCTTCTAAAAGAAAATGCAGCTATTAAACTGAAAATAAAGGATAAGATTGTTAATTTAAATGTAGCTCTTCAGAGGCCTGGTCCCCACTAAGCCCCCACTTCGGACTAAGGTACGCAACTTCAGCTACGTGAATAACGTAGCTGAAGTCGAAGTACCTTAGTTCGAACTTACCGCGGGTCCAGACGCGGCAGGCAGGCTCCCCCGTCGATGCCGCGTACTCCTCTCACCGAGCAGGAGTACTGGCGTCGACGGCAAGCACTTCCGGGATCGATCTGGGATCGATTTATCGCGTCTAGACAAGACGCGATAAATCAATCCCAGAAGATCGATTGCTTACCGCCAGACCCGGAGGTAAGTATAGACCTACCCCTAGTCTTGTGCTACAGACCACGGGCTAGATTCACTGGTGCTGGGTGGTGTAAATTACACTTCCCTGCACCAATTTAACCTCCTGATCCCCGAAAGGAATTTAACGTAAGAGAGGGAACTGATGGAACTGCTGCCTATTCTTTTCCCCTGGCTTTTGCCAGAGGATGGGGGGAGGATAGCTATCTTTAGTTTTTGACCAGTTCTCCAAAGGAGTTCTGCTGGTACTGGTTCCTTAAGAGAATGTTCTGAGTTGGCACATCTTCAGACAATGTCCACTTCCCAGCCAGCAATTGTCTACCAGCTTCATGGCTCCACTGACCCTTATTGTTCCCCATTTATAAGAGAGGGGAGTTTGCAACTACTTTTCACTACTGCAACCTCCTCCTCTGTTGGGCCTTCCAATGTGAGGAGCCTGCACAGTATAAGCTAAGCAAATTGGTGCTGTTTGTTAGTTGCATAAGTCATGTGATATTGTTTCTCTTCTCTGATTGGATGCCTTATGCAACTAATCAGCAGCTGGAACTTTCACTTAAGTCATTCAGAATTCACTCTTGCCAAATATTAGAATATTTAAGCTTAACATTTCCTCTTCATGACAAGTAGGAGATTTGCTAAATATTCATAGAAAAACAATCACAGGGGACATGAACACAATAAAAGTGAATGTATTTAAAGATTTGATCAAGAATTTACATAAATATTATTCTAATATTCAATCAGCTCTCATAGTGACTGTTTTAATTGATTTATACGTGTATAATTTCCAATTTGATTTGTTGCTTATGTACATTTTATACTATTTTTAAAGGCAAATTGAAAAAAATAGACAATATTATGCCCAGGGGATGGACTTCATCAACCTATTAGTCTTTTCCATCTCTACTGTGATTCTTACCACAGTAAAATCCAATGTAATGTTTTGCTTCCCTAATGCTAAGAAGTTAATTAAAGAAAACAAAGCTATGTAGACACTGTCATTTAATTTTCTGTTTTATTTCTGATATAATGGTTCACTAAGGATTTAATTCTGCTGCCACTTTTTTGAAGTCAATGAGAGATTTGCATTGTTTTTCATAGGAACGGGATAGGGCCCTTAATCACTCGTGTGAATTTTATTTTAAATTTTTGGTTTTTCGTAGATAGTTTAGGTTTTTGCAGAACAGCTTAACTCATTAGCATGTCTTAGAAGTCTGCCTCACTGTTGCTATGGCAGTTTGCATAATATTATCCATAATGTTCTGATTTTACTTTGAAATCAGACATACTGTACAAGTCACTCTAACCTAATTATATCTGTAACCTTAAAACTACTGTGGAAGAAATTATACAGTAGTGTTTGTTGTGTCTTTTACTGTCTAGACATTTCTCACTGTCCTTACTCTTTTAGAAGGTGTGTTACTTTAGAACTGTTCTTCATATTAGGGCTTGGCAAAATTCAATTTTAATCCTTTATAATTTTGACTCATAAAATCAATATTTATTTTTAAACATTTTTAGCAATTTAAATGTTCATAGTTGTGCAAAATTATGGGGTGAAGTAGCAGGCAATTTGGAGGCCAGACAGTCATTATTCAATGTCCATAAATGCTGAGATTCAAAAAGTTAAAGCTTTATAACTATTAAAACACAAATTGACAATATCACATGTCAAAATATACAAAAGTAAATATCCTTAAATCAAACGCTCAAGCAGCATTTTTCTTACTTTGCCTATTTGTAAATTTCTGCTATTGATGAAAATATTTTGTGTGTGTGTGTGTGTGTGTACAGTGAAATTGATATTCGCTAACATTTGCCAATAAAAATCCAGTCTTTCCAAGTCTATTCACATTTCATATTAAAGAATTACAAATCACCCACTTGGATTTCATTAACAAAATGCTTAATTTTGATACAACAAAGAATAATTTCTCAAAAGCGAACAATATATATAAAAGCTTCCAAAAGGCTACTTCACAGATCTGCGTCTGATGTTCTGCAGACTTTATTAGACACTGGTGCACATTAGAACATTAGTCATAACAATGTATCAACTTTTTCTGCTTCCTGTAACTTCTAATACAACCTACAGGAAAAGCAATGGAGTCCAGTTTAGCCAGTATGTGTTGTATGTGTGATAAATAACCCTGATCATGAGCACCGGTAGACATGAAACCACATATCTGTAGCTCCCACTGAAGTGAAAAGGAGTTGCTGATATTCTCAGTGTATTGTACTTTTTTCTTGAGTGAGATCTATATATATCACATTTTCATGGTTTGCTTCCCCCACCCACATGGAATTGCAATTATGACTTGAAATAACTGTTCGGAAAAAGATATTCAAATCAAAAAAGTGTGCATGCATAGTATTTTCACAAAACACAGTTTCACATTTTTCTTGTCTATGGTTCAGGGCATTAGAGACCAATAAAATCAATCTCTAGCCAGCTCTAAGGTTCTTGCCACTCCGATGTGGTCCATCTCATCATGGATTCCTTCTAATTCTCGGTCTCTGACTGTAGGGAATCACTAGCTGTCCCAACTCTTCTCTTTTCTTCTGGACCTTCCTGTACAAAACCCCATTGGACAGGAGAAATCATTCTTGCAAATATAGATGGGTCTCTCATTTCTCATCCATCTTCTCATCCTGAATTGGTCTATGACCTGATGCCAGAATCAGTGCTATATACTTATCGCATCACTGTAAAACTTTCCTGTCCATGGGAATAGAATCTTGGTGCTTGATCTTCCGGGCCATGGACTTGGAGTTTGAAACTTTTGCAGCATGCTGTCCTCATCACAAGTCAGAACCTTTGTAAATCTTTTAGCTCAAGCTGCTGATTAATCTCCAGAATTATCATTCTAAAATAGGGTGACCAGACAGCAAGTGTGAAAAATCGGGACAGGGGCTGGGGGGTAATAGGAGCCTAGATAATAAAAAGACCCATAAATTGGGACTGTCCCTATAAAATTGGGACATCTGATCACCCTATTCTAAAATTTAATTTGTACTCCATTGGCTGCATGATTGTTTTCTGGTTGGCCTCTTCAAATACTCCAGCAGGCAGCTCTGGTTCTTGGCTTTAAATTTGGAGAGCCCTGCAAATCCGCTACATATCCGCGCATCATTTTTGCAGATAGTGGAGTGGGATGCAGATACAACCGCGCAGGTCTCTATGGATCTGGAGCGGAGACAGAGACGTGTTTGCACAGGGCAGAGCCAAGCTGAGCCATGCCCGGCCAAGTCCCAAACCGCTTTGGAGGTGCTTTGCCTCTTCCCAGCGCCTGCTGGGCAGATTATAAAGCGCAGCCCGGTCCCCAGCCCCCTTTGCGGCAGCAGCAGCCACTTCCCCCCCGCTGGGGCTATGAAGCCAGGAAACACATTCAGGAAAAGGGAATCCAATTTCTGACAGAGCCCGGAGCACTTTAAATAGGGGTAAAAAGTCTGCCACCCGGGCTGGGAGCAGCGAGAAGGGAAGAAAAGGGAGAGCGAGAGGGGAAGGGAGAGAAAGGGGCAAAGGGAGAGTGTTGGTGCCTGGCAAGGGATGGAGAGACCATGAAGTGCCAAGGAGCCGGGCCGCCTGGCTGATGGCTCAGGGAGCAAAGGGATGAAAGTCAGTGAGCCAGAGGAGAAGTAGGGTGCAGGAACGGGTGAGAAGACCTCGGAGCCCATCCCCGTCCTCTCAGGCCGGGTCCCCACAGGGAGGGCAGGCCCATGCGCGTGGGGTGGGGGAGCTCTGAGCTGGGCCCTGGGGTGGCCTGCGGGGCCTCCTGGGCCCCATACTGGCCACCTGTCCCCCAGGGCAACAGGTACATGATGAGCAGCAGCGGCTGGGCTCCGGCATTATGTCTCTTGGCAGCACCTGTCCCACGGCATTTGGCTTGGGCAGCCCGGGGGGTTCAGCGTGCTTGGGGCCAGCAGCCAGTGGCTGGGGCTGGGCAGCATCCACTCGCCGTCCACACTTCCCCTTCTCCTTGAGATCCCACACCGCCCCTTACCCCCAGTCCCTGCCCTCGCATTGCCTCTTCCCTGCAGCCTCCCGCTCGCTCATCTCTACTCCCTTTTCCCACTCCAGACAGCTTGCTGGTGTGGGTGCGGGTGCAGATAGAGGTAAAGGCTAGTGGATCATGGGTCGGATCGTGGGTTGATCCTGGCTGATGCGGATCCACATTTTTGTATCCATGCAGGGCTCTATAAGTTTGGGTGTACTCCACCCTGAAGAGCTGTTGATCACTTGTTAGGTTTAGGAGAGTTCTCAAAGTCTTGTAAAAAATGCCCTTGCTGTCCACATTTGAAACACATCTGCGCTTCTTTTGACTCTGGTACCACTCACTTATCAGTTTCTTTAGGCTTCTGAGGAGTCAAATACTCTTCTAAACTGGGTAGAGCACAGCAGATCTTGGCTTAGGTAACTGCCATTGAGACAATTGCGGTCAGCTTAGAGATATTTCTCTTTCCAATCGATCTCACAATATCTCTCACCAGAACTAGATGTCCCTTCCAGTCTCTTCACCAGCTGAAGGCTCGCTTTCCCACTGGGTCTCCTCTTTGATCTCATTTCTTTTCTGATTTAGGATGCTCCTTCTTGATAGAGCTAACTTCAAAAAGAATTCTGTATAGAAAATGTTTCTCGGTTGGCCATCTGAATTAACACCGTTGAGCTTGAGCATGATTAGCAATGATACATGCCAACAACTTTGTAAAAACTGATCTTGTATGTGAATCTAATTCTGTATTTTTTTACTCCCTTAAACTCAAGAATATCGTGGGCTAATGCGTGTAATGCTCAGGTACACAGAAGGTTGTTCTATAATATGTTGATGAGTTTCAGAAAACTGAGTCTTAAACTGATACAGTCATAGACCTTTTCTAGAATCCTAAAACAGTCTCTAGCACTTGCCTTGGTACCAGCTCCTAAGGGTATTTGTAGTGCTAGGGGCAGTAAACTCTCATATTCCAGGGTGCAATCCAGACCAGAGAAGGGTTGTGTCATCACTTGCCATGCAATCTTGGTTGCCTCTCAGTGGTTGCGGTGGTAGCTCCCAATCTGGACTGCTCACAAACAGCCAAATAGCATGCAGGACACAGTGTGAGTGTCTGTATGGTTACAGCTCTGGTCTAGCAACTCTTATCCCAACAGCCTGTCGGCAACACACTAGCCCCACGCTGGCTTCCAGCAGCCTTGGTTACTACCTACAGGGTGACCCAAACACATTTCCAGTCCTGAATTTCTCCCCAAATTTTGTGTTTTGCACTGTCCAGGTCTCTCCTGGCAGCTCAGATATTAAAGGTCTGTTGTCCCCGTAAGGGGTCAATATTCCGCTTCCACTTTTAAGGGATATGGGACTATTTAAACACCCCCTATCCAGTGTCCCAACTAATGAACTTTGGCTGCTCCAATTTTACACTTAGAGACGTTTATGGTTAGGTTTGCTTCTTTGAGCTTTGACAGCACAGTTTTAAGTGTTTTTTTGTGATTAGCCCAAGTGTTGCTAAATGCTGGGATGTCATCCACATTCGCCTTTGCAAAGCTCTGCAAACCATTTAACACTTGGTTGACCAACCTCTGAAAGGTGGCTCCTGCATTAATTAACTCAAATGGTAACATTGTGAACTCATTCCAGTCACATATCAGTGATGAAAGCAGATTTTTTCCTCTGCATCCTTATCTAAAGGAATTTGCCAGTAACCTCTAGTTAAATCAAAAGAGCTGAGATATTTAGCTTTGCTTAAAATATCCAGCATATCATCAATTCTAAGCATGGAATACACATCTGGTACTGTGACAGCATTGAGTTTTCTTTAATCAACACAAAACCTTACAGTGTTGTGTTTCTTAGGGACCAAGACCACAGGTGATGCACAAGAGCTGTTACACTTTTTACTTCTCCTAAGTCTAACATGCTTTGTATTTTTGTAAGAATTTGTTCCTGCACTTTGCCACTGGCCCTGTAGAGTCTGCTGGGAGGTGGCTGTGGTCCTTCTATAATAATTTTATGAGTTAGCAAGTATGTCTTCCCTGGCTTATTAGAAAATGCTTCTTTGTGTTCTTGTGGCACAGACAACACATCTGCACTTTCAGCTGGTGTCATCACACTGCAAATATCAGTGCTTTCCATAGTTGAGTCAGTTTGACATTCAGCCTTAAAATCAATGAAAATCTCCTTCTACACATCAAATCATGGCTTGCATTCTGGAAGGCTGTTTGTGGGAGCTACTTCAGCAAGACACTGTAAGGTACCCAAGGCTTCAGGGCAGGGGTGACACAGTCTCCCACTGGTCTGGACTGTTTCATAGCATGTCAGTTTGACATTGCACTCCATATGATTTTATGAAAATCTGCTAATGAGTGTGAATATAATGTAACTGGAATACGCTTCATGCAAAAGGTCTCTTGTAAGGTATAATTACAAAGCTTATAATCTATGGAGTGTGGTCATTCTATTTGTATGAATGTAGCATTCTTGTATCTGAAACTAGAAATATGAAATATAACTCTGAGGTCCTATTCTGCAAAGTGTGGGCCATTAATGGTGGTTTGGAATCTTGATGGCTCCCATCAGCTGGGACAATTGACTGTAGATGGCTCTGTTTACTTGCAAGCCTTCCTGAGAGTCAGGCCAGGAAAAATGAAGGCTTGGGGTCTCACAGGACATGTGACCATGTCACCTGATACTGGAATCCATCTAAAACCTGGGGCTTTTCCATTTAGAAGGAGGGGTGGTGACCCAGAGAGACAAAAGATTCCCGCCTTGTGCCAAAGCTATATAAGGGGGTGGAACAGAACAAAGGAGGCTGCAGTCATGAGGAATCCCCTAGCTACCACCTGAGCTGGAACAAGGACTGTACCAGGGGAAAGGACTGGGCCCAGACTAGAAAGGAGTCTAGTCTGTGAAAGAAGCTTATTGGAACATCTCTGCATTCAGTTTCCTACTGTATTAGGCTTAGAATTGCGTGTTTTTGTTTTATTTTGCTTGGTAACTTACTTTGTTCTGTCTGTTATTACTTGGAACCACTTAAATCCTACTTTTTATACTTAATAAAATCACTTTTGCTTATTAATTGACCCAGAGTAAGCAAACAGCTGTGCATATCTCTCTATCAGTGTTATAGAGGGCGGACAATTTATGAGTTTACCCTGTATACACTTTATACAGAGTAAAACAGATTTATTTGGGGTTTGGACCCCATTGGGAGCTGGGTGTCTGGGTGCTAGAGACAGGCACAATTCTTAAGCTGTTTTCAGTTAGGGCTGCAGCTTTTGGGGGATGTGGTTCAGACCTGGGTCTATGTTTGCAGCAGGCTAGCGTATCTGGCTCAACAAGACAGGGTACTAAAGTCCCAAGCTGGTAGGAAAAACGGGCTCAGAGGTAGTCTCAGCACATCAGGTGGCAGTCCCAAGGGCGGTCTCTGTGACCCAACCCATCACAGTCACACCCATCACTTACACCATTTCTACTATGGCATATCTGTTAACTTAATTTGCATTACCCCTGAAATTTTGGCCATACTCTTCGTACCTCTGAAGTACTTGGATAAGGGAATTTAAGTTAGGGACTAGGCTTTAAATTAAGAATAGCCTACTCCATTTAGAGATATTGGATTCTGAAGCAGGACAGCCTTTCTTTGGGCTTTGGTCTAAACGTAGGCCTTGTCTGTTCTGGCAAAAATGGACCTGTAAATCGCCACTGGTGTAGTTCCACTGGTAGTAAAAGCAAAGATAGTAAACTCAGTAGTGTTGTGTCATGCTCAGAAAGTTTAGCTATCATTTTTTATAAACCTGTTCTTCATCTTCAGAGGCAGTCCAACTTTCTGTAAGTTTAGGATTTGCTCAGCAAAAACTTAATTTCTTATAAATGCTAAGGAATGCGAATTCCATGCAGTAGGGTTTAGGCTGAAATCTGGGAGGGCAATCTCCTGATTTAAATGGAAGGAAGTTCAGTCTTAAGACACCTTGACATCACAGCCCAGATGCAGATGCATGGCACTCAATCCAGGGGATAGAGAAGGGGTACTAGAAATCTTAAGATTTTCTTTTGGCTTTCAAACTTATTACATAGCCTAATAAAATTATTCCTTAATGTTAACTTTTCAAAATATTCATGGTTAGTGTTTTTTTCTGTGAATAAATTTTACAAATTGCTTCAAAAAAAGTCTTTGCTTTGACAAAATTTAAAAGAGAGCTTACTGGGCAGGAAAAAAGAACACCAAACTGTTCAGCAATGATTGGCACTACCACCTAATATGTTAGTAAGGAAAGGGGGGAAACAAGCATTAAGAACTGGTGTCTGCACTGCGGAAAATATTAAAAAGACCTTGTATTTGTAGTTCAGTTGGTACTACATCCAAAACTTCTCTTTTCAGTTGTTTACAACTTTCTCAGATTTTTACTTCTGAGGATGAAATGTATGGGTCTCTCTAGTGGTGTGTATGGGCTTTTTTAAACCATAGTAAAAGTCTGTTTTTCATTTCTGAGTAACCTCACCATGAACAGAAAGCAAATTTCAGTTGTGAAAAATTTGGCAGATTCTGTCTTGCACATGAGTCAAAAACTATTTTATTTTAAAACTCCATACTTGGTAATCCCTGAATAAGGAACATGTTTTGCTTTCTTTACAGAAATCTAGTTTTGAATTAATGAAGTTAAAGATGTTTAAAAATATCATTCAGAGGGTGAAAAGTATATTTCCCTAACTTCAGAAACGTGCTGAAATGTGGTGCTTAGATTTTTTGTACTTATATGTTTGAATGGTAGGGAAAGGATACTTCATCTTACATTTATTGGCAGAACCAGAGGCAGCTTTAGCAAATGGCAAACAGTAAATTTACATCTGATGCAAATTCACAATTTTGTCCAGGGAGTAAAATGTTCTATCTAATCCGCAGGTTCAATATTTAGATGTTTTGTCAACGTGCTTTTATTTGTTTAAATCTCATCTAGAGTCAAGGAAGCCTCTTTTTTTTTTTTTTTTAAAAATCTTTTGATCTGTGTGATGGTAGACCTTGCAAATGGCTGATATTTGTATTAAAGAGATATAGCTAAATTTTGAAAATTAGCCTCCATGCACTGCCTTCATATAAAAGATACGGCAGATACTTTACAGAAGAAGAGGACTAGAAATTCTTGGTTGTTCTGAAAGATGTAGGAAGCCAGATCTGTATTGCAAGGATGGAAAGGACATTACAGAGAAGTCTTCTGCAGCATACACACACTATGCAGAAGGGAACAGAGAAATAATGGTTAATTAACTTGTAATGTCAAATACACAAGAATATTATACACTTCAGCTAAAGGGGACCAGAGCACTAAAGCAATCGAGACAGAATTTTGACTTCACATTAAAGCTAATAAATACAGACAGGGCAGTTATAAGAATAGTTACTAGCCAAAGTATTTTATAAAATTAGTTAAGTAATTGTCAGTAAAAATAGGTAGGACAGAACCATGACCTCAAAGTAGGGGATGGGTCATGGAAGGCTTCCTGCTCTGTTTTAATCTAAAATTTTCCCATGTTTTTAAAGCTGGATGGTACTTCAGTTATGCACCCTATAATCAGAGGAAAGAGTTTCCTCTCTGTAAGATATGGGCCCAAATCCTGATAATTTCACTCACAAGGGTGATGTCATTGATGAGACTACTTGTGTGAGCTGGGTGAACAGGATTTGAACCATGATGTTATCATGTCATGTAGTTATATAGTTGTCCAACATGTTTTCCGTCATAAGTAAGTTTAGACTAAGAAAGATTGTCCATATCTATGACTTAAGAACTGTATACTATAATCTGAGAAATAAACAGGTGTTCTAATGCGTTGATCTGAGAAAACGTATTTATTCCCATAGATGAGAGATAGATGCTTCATTTGCAAGTACAGTGCTCATCAATTATGTCCTTCAGATATGTGTTTAAAATTTGAGAAGACAGACTGAAACAATGTGGTGCAAGGCTCTGATTGAAGATCAATCTTGGTCCTAAATTTACATTGATTTTCTGTTGTTCTGAATTCCGCAAACTCCTGGATATTTGCAGCTTCTTTCTAAAGGATGTTGTGCATGTTAAGGCACAACAAAGTCAATTAGAAATTGTTTTCTTTATGTAGATGGTATTCAGCTCCCATAGCACAACATCAGTTTACATTGGCTGCATAGAGCAGGATGATGTATCTGTAAGCGGGGGAATGGTCCCACTATTGTGGGGAACTTTCCTGGCTTCTGCACTACCCCGGTGAAGTGGGCTAGCGAAAGGATCTGAGTCCTCGCTCCCACTTCCTTTATCCAGAGGCCTCCCTGCCCTTGAGGACTCCCCTTCCACTCTCCTGTCTGGCAGAGGCCTCGTAAACCCCGACAAGGCTGGGCCCAGGATTCCTGGGGGGCTCGACCCCCAATCCTGCTGTGGTCACCCAGGACAGGGGCTAGGGTGTCCCCACTCCGGGATTCTCTCTTTGCACTGGGCACCTTCCTGACCCACTGATCATTTCATACAATTTAAAGCAAATACAAGTTGTTTAATTAACAATTAATTTTAAAAAAGAAAAAGGAAAAATGGGAAAGATTAAAGGAAAACACATCACCCTGCTCTGTGGCAGGGAACATCACAAACAGTGTCTCTGGAATGTCAGGGCAGGTCACAGTCTGTTCCTTGTAGGTCCCAGGCCTCCTTCTCAGGCCCTGGCTATGCTGCAGAGACGCTGTGGGTTGGACACTTGCTCTGGCGGTGGCCACACGCTCTCAGGCTCTAGGTGGCAGGACCCTTTTTCCCAGCGTTGCCCCCAACCTGACAGGGTTACGATCCCCCTCCAAGTCTGGCCTGCAGAGCCTCTTGGCTGAGGCATCTCCCTGTGCTGGGCCCACTGCCTTGGGTCCCCCTCACTCTCCCCAGCTGCTCACCGCACCCAGCTCCGGACTCCTCCAGCTCCAGACTGCCTCAGCACAGCTGCTGCTGCTGCTCTGCCTCCAGCTCCCTGGGCTGCTTCTCTGGCCCCTCTGGCTCTGGTTACTACAGCTCTGCTCCCAGGACAGGTCTGCTCTGCAGGCTGCTTCTGTGACTCTGCTCCCAGCTCTGACCTGCTTCCTGGCTGCTTGTCTGGCCCCTCTGGCTCTGGTTGCTGCAGCTCT
Organism: Trachemys scripta elegans; assembly: GCF_013100865.1. Classification (NCBI taxonomy): domain Eukaryota; kingdom Metazoa; phylum Chordata; order Testudines; family Emydidae; genus Trachemys; species Trachemys scripta. The sequence continues at coordinate 87,512,948 of NC_048305.1, forward strand.
GCTCCCAGGGCAGCTCTGCTCTCTCTGGGCCATGCTCTGGCTTTGGGGCTGCAGTTCTGCTTCCAGCAACTTAGCTCGGGCCCCTGCTCTCTCCTTAGCTCGGCCCCACTCTGTCTGACTCAGGCCATTCCAGTTCACACAGAGGACGGGACCCCCCTGGCCTCCAGATTCTCTGATTAGCCTGCCCGCCCTGTCAATCAGGCTGATCTGGAGCATTGGCCTCTCCCCATTGTTCCTGGGGACTGTCAGTCTCAGGCTCCTGATTTGCCATCGACCCCTCCCCTTTTAGTGCTGGGAGCTAGCCAACCAAAACACCCCCACTGAATGTTAGTAAGGGGGCAACAGTCCCCTTACATATCTAAAGCTGTTATAGCATATTAGTATTCAAGATAATCTATGAACAGGAAAAAAATGATAAAGCTATATCTCTTTAAAATCTCTACCTTGCTTACACCTACTGAGTTCTAAGCTAGTGGTACAGTGGAATTAAAATTGTATGACAACAGCCCATCAAATAAGCCATCTTCTGCCTACTCAGAGATCTTGAGTTGATCAGTTGCATAAAGCAAGTAGGACAAGGATGCAGCTTTGCTCCTTCACTGGAAGATGAGAAGCTGCTTGTCATAACACTAGCATTGTCATTGAGACTGGATAGTTTTCAGTTCAAGAGTCAAGCAGGATAAGTTGATCAGGATGTCAACACTGTGCTTTGTCCCCTCCACGTGAAGACAAGACTGTTTTCTACACAAGAAGTAAGATAAGTAATAATAGGGATTTAAAATCTTTTTAAATAAATTATGTAACTGCCTTCCCCAAAATTATGCTTCAGACAGAAAACATCAATGTGATCTTGATACAGGCAATAAAAGACTTCCTCAAATGATTATAAAAGAGAGATTTGAGTATTAAGTACCTCTGGGCTTCTCCATTCTGGGTCATTTCCTTGATGGCTAACTTTGAAGATCGCTGTGGGTTTCCTTTTCTTCTCCAGATAATTGGTAAAAGAACTCCAGGTTGTGGTAAAGGCAAGTAAACTTTTGCTATTAGCATTTGGCAGTCATTTGAAATGTCCAAAGACCTCTGCAGTTAGTTGTTTCCTTCCAGAGCATTCAATACCATAAAAAGTTTAAAACAGAAAAACTTGACGCGATATAAAATTTTCTTTGAATGAGAAAATCCACTCCCCGCAAAAAGGAAAAACTTCAGATAAATTCAAAATTATCTGAATGTCAGAAAATCAATATAACTAACCAGGAAATGCATGTCACTTAGGGATCAAATTTATCTTATTTTAGGAATTCAGACCACAATAAATAATCTGAACGCACAAGGCAGCCCTTCTGATAGTGATGAAAAACAATATGCTGACACTCCTTGCAAAGGCATGGACTACCTTCCTGGAGCTTCCTTCCCTATTATCTATGACTTATCAATTATAGGCACCAAAACAGTAGATCCACCTGCAGGGTTTTAAATACAGGTGCACACACTTTCCCAAATCAATTTAGCTCTGTTTGAAACCTGGCTCTAATAAATCACTAACAGTTTGGAAAAAGTGAAAGACACTATGGAAGCTATATTTTTTGCAAGCAATGTTTTGGGTCAGTAACAATCTTTTCCTTTTTTTAGAGGACTAGAAGAATATCATACTAACATTCACTTATTCACAATCAATGGGAAAATATACTTAATGTCTTGTATATATAATAATCATACAATTGAATCCTAATGCATAAATATCAAATACATTGCAGTCTGTTAAACTGCTATGCTGGATTTTGAGGGTGCAAGAATTTTTTAATAGGATTTAGGGTTTTTTTTCTACAGTTATGAAGAGATTTTTCAACTCTATTGGTATGGACAGGCATGGTTCAGATAAATGTCCTACACTTTTCAGTTCATGCTAGTATTATGCCCCACAAAAGTGTGAAGGTGAAAATAAGAGTCCAGGCACATATACAGTGTGACTATGTGTCTCTGTTGACTCTCTGTAGGTCCTCAGGATAAAGATTCTACTCTTGCAAGACCCTGGGAGATACACAGCAATGTGGTACCTGCCCGTCAACTTCCTAGGGTGCATGGAATCTTGGCCCCATTGAAGTCAGTGGGAGTTTTGATATTGATTTCAGTGGAAACAGGATTTCACCCTAATGTCCAAGTCAGTTTTGTGATGGCAGTCTGTGTTGTGCACCTTTAATCTGCAAAGCCATGCTCCTGTGTGGCATGTATTCACAGACCCTGTCCTCTTGTCCCAATGACTCTGTTCATCATTTGAACTCGACCCAATCTCTGGTGGTAGGTGTAGATTTCAATTATATTGTTAAAGCTTGCTGATTACAGCACTGGTTCCCTGGTGAAGTTATTAAATCAGATTTTAATAACTTCTAAAATTAGACTGGAATAAACCAAATGTTTGGCCCTAGATTTGAGTTTGGAGAGCATTGTAAACTATGTATTATTTCTTTTCTGCTTTCTGTTTTTATGCTGCAAAGTGCCAACAACAACAAAATGATTTTGGAACATTGGTGAATTGTTTCTGGTATAGTGTTCATATTATAAGGCCAGAAAGGACCACACTGTGATGATAATCTAACTTCCTGTATAACATAGGCCATAGGATTTAGCTGAATTACTTCCTTTTTGAACTAGAACATATATTTTAGAAAAACATCCAATTGTGATTTAAAAATTGCCAGTGATGGAAAATCCACACAAACTTTAGTAAGTTGTTGCAATGGTTAGTTACCCTTACTGAAAAATGTGTACCTTTTTTCCAGTCTGAGTATTTCTAGCTTCAACTTCTAACCATTGGCTCCTGTTTGCTAAACTGAAAAGCCTATTATCAATTTTTTTGTTCCCCATGTTAGGTTCTTATAGACTGTGATCAAGTCACCCCTTACCTTTTGTTTGTTTAGCTAAATAGATTGAGCTTCTTAAGTCTATCATTTTAAGGCATGTTTTCCATTCTTTTAATCATTTTCATGGCTCTTCTCTGAATTATCTCCAATTTAGTAAGTCCTTCTTGAATTATGGACCAGAACTGCAGCAGCAGCAGTTACACCAGTACCAAATACTGAGGAGATATAACCTCCTTACTCCTACTCAAGATTCCCCTGTTTATACATACAAGGATTGCATTAGTTCTTTGGCTATAGCAACATACTGGGAGCTAATGTTTAACTGATTATCTACCCTGACCCCAAGTCTTTTTAGAGTCACCTCTTCTGAGAATAAAGTTCCTCATCCTTTAAGTAGTATGTCCTACATTCTTTGTTTTTTGATGCATAACTTTACATTTGGCTGCATTTAAAATAATATTTTTTGCTTGTGCTCACTTTTCCAATCGATCCAGATTACTCTGTATCAGTGACCTGTCCTCGTCATTCTTTTCCATGCTCCCAATCTTTGTGTCATCTGCAAACTTTATCAGCGATGATTCTTATAAATGAACTGGAAGAAAACATAAAATGTTTAATAGCATCAGAAAGAACTGATCCCTGCAAAACCCCACTAGAAACACACCTGCTAAGTGATGTGTCCCTATTTACAATTACGTGTTGAGACCTGTCAGATAGCCAGTTTTTAATCCACTTAACATGTGCCATGTTAATTTTATATTGTACTAGGTTTTTATTCAAAATGTTGTGCGGTACCATTTCAAATGCATTGCAGAAGTCTAAGTATTGTATATCACCACTATTATCTTTATCCAGTAAATTTGTAATCTCAAAAAATATTGAGATAGTTTGCTGGGATCTATTTTTCATAAACCATGTTGATTGGCATTAGTTATATTATGCTCCTTTAATTATTTATTAATCAAGTCCTGTATCAGCGGTTCCATTATTTTGCCAGGGATCAATGTCAGGCTGACAGGCCTATAATTACTCCAGTTGTCCTATTTAACCTTTCTGGGTATTGGCACAGCACTAGCTTTCTTCCAGTCTTCTGGAACTTCATCAGTGGTCCAAGACTTCTTGAAAATCAATATTAATGGTTCTGCTCATGAATCACTTAACTGATTCTCTACATATTTTCTATTTTCTGTCTCAAATCTAACCTACTAATTTTGAGGCCAGTGTGGTGGATTTTTTTTTTTTTTTTTTTTTGGTAGTGTGGAGCAAAAATTAGGCTTATAATAGAAACTCAGTTGTAACCTTACTATGGAGCAGCTAACACTACTCCATAAGAAAGCAGAACAATGATACTTCTTTACGATGAGAGCAAGATGTCTTTAAATCATGATTTGAGGACTTCAGACAGACGTTATGGGTGTACTACAGGAAGATGGGTGAGGTTCTTTGGCCTGCAATGTCCAGGAGGTTAGACTAGATGATCATTATGATTCCTTCAGGCCTTAAAGTCTATGAATCTATGATTACCATTTTGGCACATGCTACTTTAGCTTATGTTAAACACTTACTATCTATGTGAGTAAGAAGATAACATCCATTTCTGGATTGTAAATGATTATTAAAATGTAATTCACCACATATATCAGTTCACAATGCACTGTACATAGTTGACTTGAAACACTTCTTTGCTCACTACCTTTCTGGATGCTCTATTTGACAGTATTGCTAATGTCTAAGAGCTTGTCTACGTGGCAAGTTAGTGCACGCTGTTGATTTACACCACACTAACTCCCTGTGTAGACAAGCCCTAAGTTGTATAGTTTCAGGGCATGTCTACACTTACCTCCAGAGCTATCGATCCATCAGGGGTCGATTTATCACGTCTAGTGAAGACGCGATAAATCGACCGCCGAGCCCTCTCCCATCGACTCTGGTACTCCACCAGAGCGAGAAGCATAGGCGGAGTCGACGGGGGAGCATCAGCAGTCGACCTACCACAGTGAAAACACCGCAGTAAGTAGCTCTAAGTACGTCGACTTCAGCTACGCTATTTTCGTAGCTGAAGTTGCATAACTTAGACCGACTTAGCTCTCTCTCTCTCTCTCACACACACACACACACACACACACACACACACACACACACTGTAGACCAGGCCTCAGTATCTAAATAGTTTAGCTTGGTATTATATTAACACCTAAACTAAAAACTGTTGGATTTATATGTAAAATTGGCTTAAATGAATGAAAATATGGGAAGGTATTCCAGCTTTCCCAAGTAGTTCTGCCAATTCACCTGGCCTGAAGTGCAACATCCTGATTATTGCTGTCATCACCACCTCGGAACATTGCTAATGAATACTCATAATAATATTGCTCAGTGTTTCTGACTAAAGGTGTGCAAAATATTCATACCAAATGTCAAACTAGAAATTCACAGCTGTATCCATTTCATAAGGAATTAAAAAAAAAAACATTTTCAGAAAATGTTAATAAATTGTGATCTAATCCTTGTTTTGAACATTGACCTCTAAAGATGTAAGACAATACATTTAACCCACTGTGCCGCCTAGCATCCAAACAATTGGATTTTTATCAGTTAAGTTCTGCAGCACTGAGAGAAAATAGAAACTGTTTATCCAGAAAATCTTGTAAACAAGAGCCAAAGAAAGGCTGCTGTGCTCTGTATGCTTCAGTTAAATGGCACCATTATCACAATTCAGGCTGTGAAAGTCCTAAATGTATCCCCACATTTTTGCCATACATGTGTTTGAAGGGACTCCAGAATGTAGTAGTGGCCATGTTCCAAATCATAATGTTTTGTACATTGTCCAAGTTGTTTGAGGAAATTTGCAGAGCACCTGGCTGCATCCGCCTCATTATTATTACTAATCATGTTTATTATAGTAGTGCCTAGGGGCCAACCAAGAATGAGGGCCTATTGAGCTAGGACCAGTACAAACACAGAATAGCACATAGTCTCTGTCCCAAAGCATTTGCAATCTAAATACACAGGATAGAAGGGGTAGAACATACAAGCAGAGTGAACCTGGCTCTTTTTCATACATACTATTTGCCTTACTTTTTTATGAATATCATAATAAATTAAATCTGCCCAAAACTGTGTTTGAAAGGAGTTGATGAGACTCATATGCCCCCTCAGAGTTGCAAAGATGCAAAAAAAATTGCATATTTTCCTAAATTTCTCTGTAAACTTCTACTGAAGCTATTAGAGATTGAATACTATTTTTGTGAATGTACTGTTTGTTTAAGGGAAAGTTCTGGAGTGCTGCCACTGTTATTTTTTTCTGTATCTACTAAATATCGGAATAACATACGCTGGTCTGTTTCTATAAACTATTACATTTGTTGCAGCTTACCTGAAAAACCTTGTGCAAACTTCATTTATTTTTAAAGTAGAGCAGTAGCTTCTAAACCTTTTATGGTTTTGCCTCATTCTTCACGAGATATATATGTTTATCAGCTATAGCACACTGTCAGTGAACAGTGGTTTTCAGTCAAAAAGACTGTCAGTAATACTGATTCACTAACAAGAAAGCTGTCAAGCTGTGACAGCTGCCATCTTTGCAACCTCAAACAATCTGTTTGATGCTAACGCTGACTTGTGCTTCCACTTATTATACAGTAATAATGAGCAGTATCCTTAGAAATATCATTTGGTGAGTATATTTAGCTACTTTGTTATGTATATGGGCTGTACAAAATCAAAAGCCATGGTGCATAACACTGCTTTTCTGCAACACCATTTTGTTAATTTTGTTATTTGGGACCTACTTTTTATTTCAGGTGTCCAGTTTCAGGACCACTCACACAGCTTTTACAGTTGTTCAACACATATAGCTGGGGGTTTTGTTGGTTTGTTTGTTTTTATTACCAGCGGCTAAGGAGAGCACAAATGTATATTTTTAAAGATTTATTTTGTTAAATAGGGTATTACTATTCCACCAGTTGTACTTACTTAAAGTTACTATTTACAGAACCAATTAAAGAAATTGGCGGGATATTTCCTATAACAATAGCACCCAAGGATCTCAGCCTGCTCAATTTAATTATAAGGGTGCAATGTTTGGCCCAATGGCAGCGGCATACAGGTGCTGCAAAAACTCTGGAGACAGCTAGGGGAGAATCCTCTCTGCCCCCCTCCCTCCCCGCCCAGCACAGGCATTGTGTAAGGCAGCCACAAGCTGCTCTAAGAGCTCCCATAAGTCCCTAGACTAAATGGCATGCTGGGGCTGGAAGGGAGAGGGACGTAGTGTTCACCAATTTCTACGCCATAGAGCTGGTCAAAATTTTTCTGATGGAACAGTTTTCTTTCAGAAAATAGAATACAAACAATCTGAGGGAACGTAGGGTGACCAGACAGCAAATGTGAAAAATCAGGACAGGGGGTGGGGGGTAATAGGAGCCTATATAAGAAAAAGACCCAAAAATCAGGACCGTCCCTATAAAATCAGGACATCTGGTCACCCTAAAGGAACGTGTCAATTCCCTACAAGCTTTCAATGGAAATCAGGAAGGCAGGCATGCCAGCTGCCCAACTGATCATCCAACTGCCCTGGCCAGCTCCCTGGCTGCCCAGCCTGCTGGGAAGTTGCTCAGCTGCTCAACTACTCAGTGGACTGGCCAGCACTTAAACAGATTATTCTGTTTCATTGGAAGTTCCATGATGTCAGTGTTTCATTCCCAGGTGGAACAAAACAAAACGTCGACAACCCAGAATTTCCCACAAAATGGAAACTCCCTTTTCCAGCCATCTCTGTTCTTCCAAGCTCAAACCGAACTGCAAGGCCCTTGAATCTGCTGCTTTTCAGCAAGCATGCAACAATATTATTTAATTCACTTAGAATTACATGTTGTTCTTAACATTTTATGGTACTTAATAGAGAAAAGTGTTTCATCTAGTTGAGAAATTTCAACTGGATAATAGTAAAACTTCTATGATAATTTTTTCCCTGTTGCAGAAACAACCTAGGGAGCTGCTGGTATCATGTGTTTTGAAGGGTTCTCTGTGCCAGATCTGCAAGGACTAGGGTTTGGAAAAGCTACTCAGTCTATGATTATATGAATCTATCCCATATATTTGGTTCAGAAGGGCTGAAGCCACTGTTTCAGCCCATGGACTGGAGTAGCAGCCGTGTGGTTGAAAGCAACCTTTCAGCCCAATGTCCTGGCTTGGTGGGATAGATTTAATCTGTCCTATCCTTCCTTCTTTATGTAGGGAAGTGAATTTCAGCATGTGGAAGAAATATTACTTAGTAGCAGGGGTGCACACAAGGGAGAGCAAGCAGGGGCATGGACCCCCATCAATAATTGGCAGGGTCACAGAGCTCCTCCGGCCCCGGGGCTGTGACAGGGAAAGCAAGTTCCTCCTCCCCTGGGGCTGCTGGGAGGTCACAGAGCTCCTCTGGCCCCAGGGCTGTGGCACAGACCTCCTCTGGCCCTGTTCCAAAGCATCTCTCTCTCTCTCTCCCCACTGCTGCCCTGGGATCAGAGAAGTTCGCTCTCCCCACTATGGCCTCAGGGCCAGAGGAGTTCTCTCTCCCCTCCACAACCCTGTGGCTGGAGTAGCTCTGTGATCCCACCAGAGCCAAGTACTTGGGAAAAAATTATTCAGATGGCTACATGGTACATGGATTTTCATTGAACTGGTGAGTACTGCTGTTTATTTCTATGCATATGATGTATGTGCACGTGTTGGTTTAATGTGTATTATATGCGTGTGTTTAAGGTGCCTCTACAAAAGCAGTCAGATTTAAATTCCTGTGCAGACCCCTGCTTAGTAGAATGAATGTGAAAATGGCATGGGACTGGGACCAGTGAATGTACCTTATGAACAGAGCTAAAACCAGGCATTCTTGAGAGGCAGACTATCCTGCTTGAGCAGTTATGGTGAATTTCAGGGCAAATATGGAATATGAAGTCCATGATCAGGAAGGAGGATGCATTTGCAAATAATTTGAGGTGAGCAGACTTGAGTTCAGAAAACATACTGTGAAATTTTACAATGTTTTGTTTCATCTGTTTTCCAACTATCTGAATTACACCTGCCCAAATTTGGCAGGGTTATGAGCTGCGTGGCTTTAATGGATACAAGTTACAAGATAATTAAATAATGAGTGAATTTTTCACCAAAATTGTGACTTCCCATCAAAAACTGAAGTTTCCAAGTTTCATCCAAATTTGTTATGACCGTCTGGCTCAGTACTTTAAATAAACCCTTCCACTTGTCTTAACAGCAGCTTGATATGCTAACTTTTTCTTTCTAAGCTATACCATAAATTCTCTTTGAATAAAATTATACTTTCCATTCTTCTTGCCTAAAGTACCCAGGTGCCATAATAAAGTTCTTCTTAGAAGATTCCATTCAAATGCCCGAGGCCCAAACAAGAAATGAGTAGCAATTGGTGATTTTGCTGATTTCTCTCCAGCACTGCCGAGTTTTGTGTCATGTGATTAGGTCTATAGTTCTAATGAAGATCCTCAACTATTTTATAAGTTTGTAAGAAGATGGAAGAAATAATTATGACAACTTTTCTCTCCCACAGTTATAGAAGTAATAGCAACAGAGAAGATGAACCAGGCATTTATAATTGTCATTAAGAACAGGAGTACTTGTGGCACCTTAGAGACTAACAGATTTATTTCAGCATAAGTTTTCATGGGCTACAGCTCACTTCTTCAGATGCATAGAGTGAAACACACAGACAGAAGATATTTATACATACAGAGAACATGAAAAGGTGGAAGTACGCATACCAATTGTAAGAGACCAATCAATTGAGATGAGCTATCAGTAGCAGCAGAAGAAAAAACTTTGAAGTGATAATCGAGATGACCCATAGAAGGTGTGAGGAGAACTTAACATGGGGGGGGGGAAATCAATTAGTTTGTCTGTTTAATGGTTAAAGGACAGTTTCTCATCCTGATATGGAAGTTGAAAAAAAAAACTGTGTAAGTGCTACTCAGTATGAATTAGGGTTGCTGTTTCTGGCCCAATGAAAGAACATCAGGAATTGGACCCTTACTTTTAAGACTTAGTAAATCTTTACAAGAATACATTTATGAACTGCAAATATGCTGTGGTAACAAGAACTAATTATTTTTTCTCTAATATTAACAATATAGATGAAGATGAATGTATTATATTTTGGCAAACACAACATTTTACAACTGATGAAAAAGCATGCATTTTGCCCTAAACAAATTGAAATATTTTTGTAAAGATTCATAAATCTCCATAAAGAGACCAATTTTTACTGTCTGGCTGAGTGTAGGATATAAATAACACTTCTTACTGCTGTAAAGACCTCAGTAATTTTCATATTAAGACCTCAGTAATTTTCATATTAAGACATCCCAAAGATTTGAAAACTGCTGATGTTTGGCTTCTTGTTTCAATGAATTGTAGAAAGCCTGGTCCCTTGTAAGAAAAATATCTTTATTTTGAAACATTGGAGATAAATTTGCTTTACAAAAGAAAAAGTGAAAGAAACCAAAATTTAAATTAGATGAAAATTGGCAAAATAAAAAAGATACTTTTTTGATATTTACAATTCCACAAAAATGTTTGTTTAATCAGACAGTGCGGTTAATCATACAGGTGAAATTGAAAGTTACTACCACTGAATGCTAGTGTAAAAGTTAATAAATTCAGCTCATAATCATTATGCTCATGCTAGTTATAATAATTTACTGTCCATACCAAATTTTTATAAGCATTGTAATTAAATATAAAATGCACATTAGAATTATAATGAGTAATTAGGGCAACATAACTAATATGCATAAAAGTCCCAGAGCTCATTAAAATGTTAAAAGACAAAACCTGTTCTAGCTAGAATTTTTGCATATTTTCCGTAGCTGTCTGAATGACTGTGTACCTTGTGCATTGTTCTTCCTGTTCTTTTATAAACTACACATTAAAAAAACATACAACAAGTGTTATAGGAGTTATACATACACATTAAGGAGACAATAGATCCATGAGCCTCTACTACTAAGCACGTGTGATGTTCATGCTTGATTGTGATTGTGATGCTGGGAGTCTTTGGGTAGCACAAGTATCAGGGGGTAGCTGTGTTAGTCTGTATCCACAAAAACAACAAGGAGTCCAGTGGCACCTTAAAGACTAACAGATTTATTTGGGCATAAGCTTTCCTTGTAACTAGATTCATATAGTTTAAGGTAAAAAAAAAGACCATTTGATCATCTAGTTTGAATTCTGTACAACACAGGCATTAAATTTCACATAGTTACCCCTGTATGGAGCCCAAACCATAACAACTAGAGATTTACATTTCTTTAAAAAATGAAAGCTGAACTTCCGGAGAACAAGGTACCCCCCTGAGGGGTGCTTGTATGCCATACCACCTCATACTGAACCTGATCATACAAAACACATTTGAAAATTACATTATTTTTGGTATCAAGTATCAGGGGGTAGCCATGTTAGTCTGTAGCCACAAAAACAACAAGGAGTCCGGTGGCACCTTAAAGACTAACAGGTTTATTTGGGCATAAACTTTTGTGGGTAAAAAACCTCACTTCTTCAGATTCATGGAGTGAAAATTACAGATACAGGCATTATATACTGACGCATGAAGAGAAGGGAGTTACCTCCCAAGTGGAGAACCAGTGTTGACAGGCCAATTCGATCAGGGTAGATGTAGTCCACTCCCAATAATTGAGGAGGAGGTGTCAATTCCAGGAGAGGCAAAGCTGCTTTTGTAGTGAGCCAGCCACGCCCAGTCCCTATTCAAGCCCAAATTAATGGTGTTAAATTTGCAAATTAACTTTAGTTCTTCAGTTTCTCTTTGAAGTCTGTTTCTGAAGTTTTTTTGTTCAAGTATAGCTACTTTTAAATCTGTTATAGAATGTCCAGGAAGATTGAAGTGTTCTCCTATTGGCTTTTGCATGTTACCATTCCTGATGTCTGATTTGTGTCCATTTATTCTTTTATGTAAAGACTGACCGGTTTGGCCAATGTACATGGCAGAGGGGCATTGCTGGCACATGATGGCATATATCACATTAGTAGACGTGCAGGTGAATGAGCCCCTGATGGTGTGGCTGATGTGGTTGGATCCTCTGAGGGTGTTGCTAGAGTAGATATGGGGACAGAGTAGGCAATGAGGTTTGCTACAGGGATTGGTTCCTGGGTTAGTGTTTCTGTGGTGCGGTGTGTAGTTGCTGGTGAGTATTTGCTTCAGGGTTGGGGGGCTGTCTGTAAGCGAGGACTGGCCTGCCTCCCCAGGATTGTGAGAGTGAGGAATCATTTTCCAGGCTAGGTTGTAGATCATTGATGATGTGCTGGAGAGGTTTTAGCTGGGGCCTGTACGTGGTGGCCAGTGGTGTTATGTTATTTTCCTTATTGGGCCTGTCCTGTAGTAGGTGACTTCTGGGTACCCGTCTCGCTCTGTCAATCTGTTTACTCTCTTCCCCAGGTGGGTATTGTAGTTTTAAGAATGCTTGATAAAGATCTTGTAGGTGTTTGTCTCTGTCTGAGGGATTGGAGCAAATTCGGTTGTATTTTAGGGCTTGGCTGTAGACAATGGATCGTGTGATGTGTCCTGGATGGAAGCTGGAGGCATGTAGGTAAGTATAGCGGTGTGGGGGCTTCGACTCACTGGCGCAGCACCTCCTGCTGGTCGACTCGGGAATTAGCTCATCCAGTCTCTGGAGCGCACTCTGCAGACCGGTGTCTCGCCTGCCGCTGGCCCCCGTGTCCCTCCTGGATCCCGGTGCCCTTTACATCAGGGGTTCTGCCCACTAGCAGTATCCCACAATCTGGGTCTCCCCACCCAGGGGAACCCCCAACTCCCTATCCCCACCTTACCTCAGTGGCTACTGCCAGTCCCCATCTAGCCCTTGCTCCCTGGGGCAGACTGCAGTCTATGAACCACTCATCATCGGCAATGGGGGGTTGGACCAGCTGCCTCTGCCTATCTCTGGGCTGCTCCCCTGCAGCCCCCGTACCCTTTTGTAGGCCTTTAACAAGGCCCGCAGCCTGGTGTTTTACTAGGCTGCACTTCCCCAGCACTGCTCCACCCTAGGTACCCTCCTCAGCTTCCCAGGCAGCCAGGTCCTTCTCTCTCTAGGGAGCTAGAGAGATTGTCTTACAGCCTCTGGCCCTCAGCCTTCTTATAGGGCCAGCTGTGGCCTGATTGGGGCATGGCCCCAGCTCTGGCTGCTTCCCCCAATCAGCCTAGCTTTTCTGCACCACAGCCCTCTGCAGGGCTGCTTTTAACCCCTTCAGGGCCGAAGCAGGGTGACCCCCCACCACTACATGCGGTCAGTAGGTTTCCAGTATAGGGTGGTGTTTATTTGACCATCACTTATTTGCACTGTAGTGTCCAGGAAGTGAATCTCTTTTGTGGACTGAGGTTGATGGTGGGGTAGAAATTGTTGAAATCCAGGCGGAATTCTTCAAGGGCCTCCTTGCCTTGGGTCCATATGATGAAGATGTCATCAATGTAGCGCAAGTAGAGGAGGAGGACTAGGGGACGAGAGCTGAGGCAGCGTTGTTCTAAGCGTTGGGTAGCACAGTGTGCAATCTTATTGTGCCCCAGCCCAGGTTCGGACGTCATCCAAAATAAGGTTTAGTGCTAGGTTTAGTTCTCCACACTGACTAGTAGTAAATCTCTGCAGCTTTGATTAAAAAATCCTTGTGGAATATCACTATTATTTTTATGATTTTAATTTACTGTATTAGCTATTCAGTTAGTGTTTTTTCTTGTCATGGAAGGAGTAAGAGCAACAGAATTGTTCAGGACAATGAGCAATGTCCAGGACCATTGACTTCAAAAAGCTCAGACTTTAATAAACTCAGAGAACTAGTAGCTAAGGTCCCGTTGGAAGACAATCTAAGGGAAAAATGCATTCAGGAGAGCTGGCAGTTTCTCAAAGAGGCAATATTAAAGACACAACAAGAAACCATCCTGATGCAAACAAAAGATAGGAAGAATAGCAAGAGATCAATATGCAAATTGCTAAGGATGAGTACAAAAGAATAGTACGAACATGTAAGGACAAAATCAGAAAGACTAAGGCACAAAATGAGTTTCACCTAGCAAGGATCATAAAAGGCAATAAGAAGAGGTTCTATAAAGACAAAGAGAAAGACAAAGGAAAGTGTAGGCCCACTACTTAACAAGGAAGGAGAGCTAATGGACAACATCAAGAAAGCTGAAATGTATAATGCTTATTTTGCTTCAGACTTCACTAAAAAAGGTAATTGTAACTAGATGTTTAACACAATTTATAATAATTGCACTTATTGCAATAGGTTACCTGCCATTTGGGAGTGACCATTGGGATGTATTTATTTATTTTCAATTTCCTAACCTGGGCTATATAAAATTTCAGCAGTTAGTAAGGGAGGCAACACAGAAAAGTGTTACTGAGGGCAGCTGGACTTTCCTAATGGAGAGAGAAAGAGGGATCACTCTCTGAGAAAAGTTAATAGGCAGCAGGAAAAGTGCTTGAGAAGGAAAGTGAGTTAAACGAGAAAGACAGGAAATATTTCTCTAAAAATACCAGCAGGATTTTAACTCCTAGTTTTAACTCCTCGGCATGAGCCTGGTGGAACACCCCAGTTGCTAAAGGTTTTTTGTTTTTACTCTTGACAGAAGCGGTAGCAGCATAGAGTATGACCAAACCCCCTGCGGTCACAAGCCATCCGGGCCACTTATGAATGTTGGTCTCTGAATGTGCCATTGAGAGGTGTGAGAATCCTATAAGGTGGTATCTTCAGAGAATCAGAATTACAAGAAAGGCATCCACAGATGACCTAAATACAAACTGATTAAAAAGGAGAAATGTGCAGAAACAGTTGGAAGTTAGGCAAGGGGTCTAGGGGTAACAAACAGATGTCATATTTAAACTGTTTTCATTTGGTTGAGTACAACTGAAAAGAAGTTGGGAGTTTGTTTATTATCATCAATCTAGAATTTGGTCTGGATTCTTACCCCAACTCCAGCCCTCACACACTGCTCTGGTGGCATATAGGGTCCTTAAAGGGGATACAACAGGCACAGGGGAAATCCCTCTGCACAGTAGCAGTGTAGGGCTTATGTAAGCAGACCTATACTGCCCCACCTTACATGCCTTGGCCTGGGGGTGGGAGTGGGTGAATTAGAGGTGGGAGAAGTTATGCTCATAGTGCTTTGTGCTATGGGAATTCTAAGCTGCAGGGCAACCCAGAGAAACCCAGATACAGCTTCCAAAAAATAGTCGTCCTGAAAGCTGCTTTAACTTATGCCAGAAGCTATTTCAGTTTCCATGGTAGCCCAGAATTGGGGCAGCACAAAGGTGGCATTTGCCCCCAGTCTCAGACTGAACCTTCTGTGCTGCATCTCTCAGCAGAGACAGTACAGATTCTAGTCCCATGAGGGTTACTAGTTTTCACTACACATATTAGTATGCTTTTCAGTAAAAATGTGGCACTGATTTTAAGTCATGGTAATAGTGCATGTAAATTGAGAATGCCTTGTTATTGCACAGTTGAAAATCTTGTCACTATCAGTTAAAGAGTATGGACTGATCCATTCACTCCCTGTTATTATGGGAAAGAGACAATTGGAGAGAGTGGTTATGGCTGCTAAAACTAAAGGAGAGAAAAGATCTTTTGGTGGCTTCCTGAAGCCAGTTCACATTGTGCTATGTATTGGTATGGAAAATAATGCATTCTGTTCAATCCCATCTAAAATTTACTCTCCTGTGTTTTTTTTATTAAATGCAGGGCTCCATCCTTATATTCCTAGCATCCAAGTTTTCTCTTCCCAGATTCCAAATTAATATAAAATTGGATGAGCTCTCACACATCTTTGGAATACTAATTAATAGTGAATACTTTAGTAAATGGAAGCTCAGCGAGATTGTGTCCAACGTCACACAGGAAGTCAGTGACAGAGTCATTAACAGAACCCAGTTTGCTCTTCCCAGTCCTGTACTTTAAACACACCATGCTGTCAAACTACAGTGTCTAATTGCCTTTAAGGTCCAAAGATCTGGGACAATGTATGGGATTGTGACACACAGGCTCATTTCTGGTTCACTGCTTGTGTCAGCAGCTCTTCTCAGGCCTGACATGCTCACTATACTTCACACACTGCGTCATGATATTTATATAAAAGGTGACATGTAATATATGGTTTGAAATCTAATAACTCATTGATCATTAATATTCTTGTGTGATATATGTAAATATATTTAAAACAGATAAGTCAAGGGAGTAGGTAAATGGGTCTGCCCTAGACAAAGGAATGTGTATTTGCTTCTCTGAAAAGCCTTCAGGGAGAGACAATGAAGGCCCATTTACATTTTAGGTAAATTAAGCTATCAAGCTAACAAGAGGTGAAGGAATCGGTTTCCAGCAGGGAAGAGAAACTTTATCTGGGCTATAAAGACCAGGATAAGCAATTGACTCAACTGATTGTATACAGTATTACTGTATTATCAACGTTTTATCGAGTGAGATGTTTTATGATAGCCTATGACACACTGGCGGTAAATATCTTTGTCAAAAGTATGTATTACCACTATATGAGGAATTATGGATATGCATTGATATTAGGCTTTCCAGTCTGTGTCCAAACAGAGGGAAAACAGATGTTTCCCAGGGAGGAGGGAATGTCACTGGTGTTTACCTGTCTCCTATGTAAATTAAGCATGGTGAAATCAAAACAATGGAATCTCTATTTACATATAGGGGGATGGGAAGTCCACAGGAAGGGAAAAACAGCATGAGGTCATTCTGCTGCTTGAAATTAGGTCATTGAACTTTGGAAGATAAAAGCAGAGCCAGAAAGCCATTTTAGCATCCATCACTAGAGAGCCACAAGGGAACAGAGCTCCTGAAAGCTGAGAAAGATATGTCCTTCACCCAAGGGGGAGGCAGCGGTTGAAACCTCTGGGAATTGTGTATAGGTGAGAAACTTGCTTAGGAAAAAGATATTTCACCTAGGAAGACATGGGAAGCCAGCACCTTGTACTTCTGTGGAAGTTCCTGACTGATGGAAAGTCAGCTATGGCTGGAAGAAGATAGAGTGGTGAGAGAAATTACCTTGACCAAAGCCTGTACCTTGCTAGATTACATTTTAGACTTCTAGATGCATGTTTTCACTTTTGTTTGCTTGTAATCCTTTCTAATGTTATTCCTCTTGTGCTATTTTTAATACATTTGTTTTATTTTTACTATAAACCAACTCAGTGCTCTGTTTCAAAGGAAGGGTGTATTTACCTCAGTTAAGTTAATAAGCTGTATTGTGCTTTTGTCTCTTTAAAGGCACAATGAATCGTATTATTTCTCAAGGCTGTCCAGGAGAGGGCTAGACATTGCTGAGCACATGGTTTGGGAGAAATTTGGGGCTGGAAGTATGTTGTAGTCACCTTGCTGGTTGTAACTGAGTCTGGTGGAAGTCAGAGTAGGGCTGTAGACAGGCTACTGGGGTCAGAGCTGCTGAACTAGGGCTGTCTAGAACAAAAGCACTCAAGGTGTGACCTGCATGCTAGCTCGGAGCATCCCAGGCTGGAAGCTACAGCAGCAAAGCATTGGGTTACAGGGCAGTGACACAACCCCTCACAGGTCTTGATTGCACTCCCCAAACCCTGTGACACGGACTCAGTCCAATTGCCATTGTAGTCAATGAAGAGACAGACGCCCAGTGACTTCAATAATAGCTGGATCATGCCCTCCATTAGCAATAATTCTTGCCAGGTAAAGTGTCCTTTTAAATATTTGTGAATATACTTAGGGGTAATTTCTGCATTAGTCACTGTATAGGCTATTTTAAGGGTCTATAGAAGTGGATACTGCAGACTAATGCTTGTTTCCAGACATTTTATTTTAGTACAGCATAATTCTACTTCATATACTTTTAACGAGATTCACATATTTTTGTTTGTACTGAGTCATGTCCCTATTGGCACATAAAATAGCATTATGAAACTGACCAGCCTATGTAAAGAACTTCCTCATGAACCTTCTGTTTAATATAGCTGTTCCTTTCTTTGCAGAAGTTGGCTATCATAAAAGATTATGGCCTCTTAAATGACAAGCTTAAAAATGAGCGTGATTATGAAAAAGAATGGAGGGAGGAGTCATATATATATATTTGGAACATTTGGAAAATTGCTTGAAAAAAATGAATGGAGTTTTATTTATAAGTTGAATGTTTTCTTTTCTAGTTTTAAATATAATTTATATGCATCATAAAATGCTAATAAAATACAAAAAAAATCTAAGAAGGCAATTGCTTATCTGTTCATGTTTTCCCCTTGTTAAACTATTTCTTGTGCAATTTTGTGCTGTTTAAGGTTGCATTTTCATGAAAAATTGAGAAATTGGCAATCACTTATCTTTTATCTGTTGCTGTAAATTAAAATATTAATCTTTTAAGTATTTCTTTTGTGCAAAAAGAGAGCTGCAAAAGAGAGCAAACTAGATTAGGATGCAACATTTATGTGTATAGTGAATTATGGGAAAAATCAGACTTATTATATATAAAAACTCTAATTATTATAATTGTGAAAGTGAGTTCTACCTTTAGTATGTACAGTTCACATTTTACACGCTTTTGGTTTAATCCTGAATTCCTTAGACAGACGAAAATCTTAGCAGAGTCTGTGGGCATTGTGTCTTCATATGCATGTTGGGCCTGTTAGAGTCTTTCCAGTTTTCAATGGGCTCTGTATAAGTCTCTTAAGGATTAGGTATATTTATAGGGTACATACTGTCTTTGGTAAGAAATTAAAATATTTTTGAATAATTCCTAGTGCAACATGCAGTGGACACTTGTTTGTTCATATCACAGGATTATATGTTTGTTGTCTGAGATACACAGCTAAATAAAAGCTGTATATTATATTCTACTTTCAGGGATAACTTCTTCCATATCCAATTTGAGAAATGTGGTTGAATGGGAGTAGTCCGGTCACAAAAATCAAAACAGGAAAATGTAATGTTGATCCATCAGACATGAAAGTAACTTCAAGCATTTTGTAGAAGAAATGAAAATATAAATCTGTAGTGATTTTTCTTTAAAATTTGCACTTCAATTTTTTTTCCAGTCGCCCCCACAATTCAGGAACTTAAATCCAGTGGTGTGATGCTAGGAGGTAATGGATTGATAAGATGTGAAAGTGCAGGAGTTCCTGCTCCAGTCTTTGAGTGGTACAAAGGAGAGAGAAAGTAAGTAACCTGCATGTATTTATTGTATACCAGTCTAATGCTGTTCTGCATATTATAAGCCTTGTGTTATAAAGAGAGGTATCAGTGGAGTTTGGTGTAGTACTAATGTTCAGTTGATTTACAGTAGGAAGATTATGATGAAGAAACAACATACTGACAGGGCTTAACTTCTAAGTTTGGGTCCATTAAGGTGTAAAGAAGCATTTAAAAGATGCAGTCAGTGTATCTTGTGGATAGCTATGGTTATCATGTTCCTGGTTTTAGATTGGGGACCTATTATTTTATCCCAATCCAGTCTCCAAAGCAGGGGTAAGCAACCTATGGCACGCGTGCCAAAGGCAGCACGTGAGCTGATTTTCAGTGGCACTCACACTGCCTGGGTCCTGGCCACCGGTCCGGGGGACTCTGCATTTTAATTTAATTTTAAATGAAGCTTCTTAAACATTTTGAAAACCTTATTTACTTTACATACAACAATAGTTTAGTTATATATTATAGACTTATAGAAAGAGACCTTCTAAAAACGTTAAAATGTATTACTGGCACGCGAAACCTTAAATTAGAATGAATAAATGAAGACTCGGCACACCACTTCTCCAAGGTTGCCGACCCCCGCTCCAAAGTCTTTTCAATTTTTCCAGTGGACCTGTACTCGCATGCAAACAGATCAGATCTTTCAGCACATCTGAGGAATACTGCATTGAACATTGCAGTGCTCCCTACTAAACCCAATGCCCGGGTATCAGACATAGTGCAGGAACCAAGTTGTGTGTGCAAATCAAAGTCACTGAAAGAAACAATCCCAGCAGCATGGGAACCCTGAGAATCCCTCCTCCCTACTCAGAAGGTGAGAAGGAAGGAACTAGTAGGACAAGGCATCATTACAACCTCTCTGGAGAATGAGGGATGGAAAGCCTCCTCTCTCTCACAGAAACCAAGTGAAACATTGGAAGAGTCCTCTCCCAGCATTAGGATGAGATGAGAAAAGCCCAACATTCCCTTCAGCAATCAGAAGGGAAAGATTATTATGCACTGTTGTCAGATACTATAATAATGGAGGCTATATAAGTACCTAAGATGGATAGAAAAATTACAAAAAAACGGGAAATTTTTATTATCATGACAATAGCTACAGCCAATTTCTATTTTGAAAAAAAGGCTGTTCAACCAAAAGACATGGGGGGGACACAAGTTCTGCCATTTGTGGTCTGAGGACAAAAGACTGGGGGGGGGATAAGTTCTGCCATCTGTGGTCTGAGGAACAGATCCAACTTGTGTGAATTGCCATATCTCCACTGAAGTCAGTGGAGCTAGGATGCTTTATGCTAGCTGAGAATCTGGCCCAGGGTTTACTTTCTCTCATCTTGCATGCTGAAAATCAATAAAGTGTTTTTCTTATTTGTTTGTAGTCAGTTTGATTTGTAGGTGCTTAATGCTACCTCGTTTGAGTATCTGTCTCCTCCACCGCATCTTTCTTTATTTAAAAACAACTGCTTTCATTGCAATATTTTTAATGTGAAAACTGTTTTACGGCTCTTAGGTTTATATAAAAGTTTATTTTTACAAAATTTCAATATTGGGGCAAATTTAAGTTGTCAGTGTTTAAGGCATATGCACAAGGGGACAAAGTGAATGTTCACTTTAGCTTTTGGAATTTCTGGACTGTTAAGTGCTTGCTTTCTCAACTTTAACTTCCCATTAATGCTGGGATTTAACATGGAATATTAATGAGCATTTTTCATAGAAAACAATTAGTCAGAACATTTCTGACTGGCCAGCTGCTCTTCTTGAGATTTGTTCTCCTATAGGAGTATTAGCTGTCCCCTTTGCTCCACAACTTCACAGAATGGTCCTGAATACCATACTCAGATGAGTTGCAAAGTGTTTTTTTAATGTGGTGCAACTGAGACTTAGCACTAACAGTAGCAGAAGATTATCTTCTTTGGAGGGAACCCCCTAAATCCTGCTCCCAAAGGTCCACACTTTGTCTCTCCCCCTTTATTATACAAAAAAACTACCATTATGTTCAAGAAGGATTTGTTGTTGGGTTTTTTTTGTTTTTTTTTTTACAAGCAATGTTGCAGTACTGTTTGCATACATTATAGAGTCTGGACTCAACTGGAGACTCCTGATTTGATGTCAGTAATATCCATTAAATGCATGGATCTGACTGATTCCCTTATTTTTATGTATGAACTCAGTTTCATGAGAGCAGTAAGACACAACAGGCAATGCATTTCAGGACAATAAAGTCATTGCTGTCTGCCTCTTGCTTCAGTTATAACATCACCTGAGGCTTATTTTAATCACCCAGAAATGCACAACCCTATTGTCTCTTATTGCTTAAGTATTTTTAGCATATGCTTATGTTAAGTCTAATGGTAAATAGTATTTTTGTTAAAACGTTGTTTATAGACACACTGCAGATACTGAACATTTGCAGAGATTCTAGTATTTTTGAACATTGCAGAACCTTCCCATTTGCAAGAAAGTCACTTTTTTTTTTTACTCCTACATTGCTGTGTTTCCCAATACTATCCCTACAAGTATCATCTCTGAAAGATGAAAAATCTATACAGTACTATGCTGGTAAAGCCACTTCCCTGCTGTAACGCACAACTGAGAAATGTCAATTTTCAAAGGCAGTTCAGGAAAAGACTATGCAGAGCGGTGAACAGATTATTTATTGGCGTGGCTAAAGTAACTTGCGGGAAATGTTAGGGCCCAATTCACTTCCTTCTGAAGTCAATGGAAACACTTCCATTCCTATAATGAGAAACGGATTGGACCCTAAATTAGTGCTGAGTAAATTTAAAAACAAAATTAAGTGTTGGGTTAGTTTGAAAAACACCGAAGAATATCTGTATCTGAAATAACTACTATGACTGTTGAATTTACAAACTGTTCCATTCACTTGGATCTAAACACAATAAAAAGTTGCCTTGTAAGGCTCTAGGCACCCTGGCATCCATTCAAAATACAGTCCATAAAATAAGGGGGGGGGGGGACAGTCACAACCCACCATTGCATAAAGCTAGTCAGCAAAATTAAAAAGTTGCAAAACAAATTGTACCCCATCAGTAAGTTCCACTCAAACTCCAACCCATCCACCCTTCATAAGCGTCTTTTCAGAAAGATGCTTCATGCTCTGAAGGTCAACAAATTCAAGCTAGTTTGGACCAAGGCGAGGAGTAAACCCCAGTGTAAAAACACCTTCACACAAAACATTTCATGCGAAGTTCTGTCTTTAGTAAGCTAAGGGATCTCCAGTTCAAGTACCATATAAATCTCAGCTGTAGCATGTGGGACAGGGAGAAAAGCAGTCTCCATTTAGAGCTTCATCTGTCAATACCAATACCTGAAACTCCACCTGGAAGCCAGTAGTCAACCACTGCAGATCTCAGAGCACTGATGAATGTGCATACCATAAGATGTAAGATGCCATTTAATATACAGGACAACACATTCTGCAGTAACATTCATCTCCTGAATTAATTTAATTGGGCTGGAACCACCTGGAAAATACAGCTGGGTGAAATTTTTCAGACAAAACTTTTTTTGGGGGGGGGGGGGGGGGAAAAAAATGCAGATTGTGGGCAGTCAAAATATTTTGCAAATTTGTTGCAAATTTGCTAATTGTTTCAGTTGGGGAAAAAAATAAAAAAAAATGTTGAAAATATTTTGTCTCAACATTTTCTAAATGAAATGTTTAGACTTAGATTCAAAACAATTTTGAATTTTTACTTCAATTTTACAAATTTTACTTCAACTTTATTTAATTTTTGTAAGTTAAAAAAATTGATAATGAAATTTAGTGTGTTAGGTTGAACAAAATGTTTTATTTTGCCAGAAACAATATTTATTTTATTTTTTCAGTTTACCAAAAAATTCAATTTTTTTTTCATTTCAGGTTCACCCGAAACAAAATATTTTTCTAATTTTTCATTTTGGCCACTGAACTGCAAAATCAGCTATTCACACAGCTCTATTTGATATGTTTTTCACTTTGTCTACAGTACAGGGTTAAACCATTATGAGAGAGGCAGCCCAAAGGTCTTTAATCTAAAAATATTAATTCCATTAAAAATGATAAAGAAAACAAAACATACATTTCAAATAACCTAATAAAGACTAAAATCATGATAATGGTCTAATAGATTATAGTAACATTAATTGATTCAAATGTGAGACTAAAGACAAATACCCATTGGGGCTAATACTGATGCATGATCTTCTGTAATCTGTTTCTAGGTATAATATCTGGAATAAAAGTGAGATCTTATTGTACTGGAAGGCCTCAAGTGCAATATAGCAAGGTGAACAAAAAGATGATGTAGCTGCATTCTCTTAAAGTGCAGTTGCTCTCTGAAAAGTGACTGGTAAAAATGGCTAGAGTTTTTGTATTGACTAAGATACATTGTTGTAAGCAAAAATGACAGTGAACAGGTCTTGCATACACCACACAACACTGAGGAGTCAGGATCCTAAAAACGAAGGCAGTAGAATATATACTTTCATTTCCATGGGAGGCACAGTGACATAGTAGACTCCTGGACTGGACCCAGGAGACATGGGTTCTGTTCCTGGCTCTGCCTCTGGCCTGCTGGATGACCTTGTGCAAGTCACTTTGACCTCTCTATGCATCAATTTCCCCATCTTTAAAGTGGATATAATGATAATGACCATTCTTTGTAAAGCCCTTTAAAATATACTGATGAAAAGTGTTATATAAAAGCTAGGTAGTATTATTATTATTTATTTAGAAATAAATGTTTCTAGCCTTATAGTTGCAAAGAAAACCTAAATTTGCACCGTGTTAACCAGTACAGTGCTGTTTTCCTGGTCTGCAGACAGACAGCTTCTGTGCCTTTATTGCTGCTCAAAGCTTTCTCAAACAGTGGCAGAGTGAAATTAATAAGACTTTGATCAATTTTAGTGTTGCTGTTCAGAAACCTGGAGAAAAGTAGTGAAACTGTCCCTGTCAGTTGCATGTGCTACTTCTTGAGAAAGTTATTAACCACCAGCACATACAAGCACTGGAGTTATTCCTTGGAGAGAATGACATGAAAAGGAGGATAAGGGTACGGTAGGAGGAGACTCTTGAGTGGGAGGGCATTGGTGGTAGAGATGGAAAGCTCATTTTCCATTCCAGCAACTTAAGGGGAATGAAACTTCAGATTCCTCAGGCTCCTTTACTTGCTTGATACAAATGATGTAGACCCCAACAGAGCCTAGAGGCAGCACTCTGGTAGGAATCACAGATCTCCATCCCTTTTCCAGGAGCAGGAGAGCTGGGCTTATAGTCAGCTGGATATCAACCTAAAATAAGTGCTATATCTCAAACAGAAGTTATGGACTTGATACAGAAATTATTGGTGAAATTCCATGACCCACCCTAAATGACTCCCAGGGCCTAAAGGGGCACACTCTGCCTCCATTCCCCAATAGCACCAGCAGCCAGTTCCCTCTTCACATCCAAGGGACTGGTACGGTGGGATGAAAGGTTCAAGAGGAACTTGGGAGTGGTAAATAGAGTTAAGAGGTACAGGTAGGGGAAAACCACCCTTAGAGGACCCGGGAACTGAGGGCAGCTGTGATCGCTGGGGGAGCTGTGATAGATGGAGAGGAATTTGGAGGTGGGAATAAGTCAGGGGGACAGGTTGGAGGTCACAGAAATTCAGGGGGGTGGGGAAATGAACAGGGACAGGGGAGTTTTGAGGCACAGAAGCTGGGTAAACAGAAGAACCTAAAAGAAATTAGGTGTGACAGGGAAGCTGAAGGTGGCAGAGGCTGAATACACAGAAATGGGACCCGGTGGACCAAACTGGAGGAAACACGGAGAGGGAGATGAGAACAACGGGAGGCAAGACATTAGAAAGGATGATGGAGCAATAGAGATGAGGAGGAGTAGGAGGAAACAGAGGCAGGAGGAGGGATGAGGAGTGAGTGTGGGAGGAAGAGTGAGGAGGATGAGTGAAAGCTGGGGTGATAGAAACCCGGGAGGACAAAGAGAATGAGCCAGGGCATTGCAAAGGCTGTGAGCATGGACAGTGAAGCTAGGAAGCATGAAGGTGGAGGCAGGCAAAGTCCAGCAACTATAAGGGTTAGTGGCATGAGGGAGAGAACATGGTGGAAGCAGATAAGAGGGGACACTGAGGAAGGGAGGAGATATTCAGTGATGGAATGAAGAATGAGGGAGGACAAAATAAGAGGGATTTTGTGGGGAAGAAGGAAAGAATAAAGGGAAAGGATGACTGTCTTAATAGGTAGATTAGGCCTCGGAGATTAAAAGCTCTATATATTTTGAAATTAAAAGCCAAAATATGCTGCTGTCAACACCTGGGAAGCACAAAAGGCAATGTGGCCAGACATCTGGAGAGCTTGAGAGAGGCCAAAGCGGTTTGCAACACCAAAGTCAGTACTTGTAATGCAGATGGTCTTTGGTGTGATAGAGTAGGACTTATACTGCTTGGAACCTCATGGGGGTAGGGCCTCTTGGCTCTGTGTTGGAGGATCTTTCTCTCCTCTGACACAAACTTTGTGGACCAAAGATTTTCTCTTGTTTGACTTTTTTGGTTTTTTTTTGGGGGGGGGGGGGGGGGGGAGGCGGATTTAATATTGTTTTCATATCCTTCTGTTGTAGCTGCCATGATCACTGGCATCTGTTGGGTTTATACGAAAGCATAAAAGACTTTAACACTTACATTTGGCAGATCTGACCACTGGATTGGGCAATGTAAAACCCAATGCAAGGCCCTTCCTGCAAAGCTTTCTATTAGCTTCTTTGCTGCTGATCACTAGAGCAGTGAAAATGGTCTTTGCGGCACCAAAGTACTATTTAGCACTGAAATTTTGAAAGACATACTAGATATATGATGCAACACTGCATGTAAGTTTGGCATTACGTACATGGTACACTGTTCAACAGCTAAGTGGTAAGTTTTTGAGGAGCCCAGAACTGCAAAGCAGTAGCGTCACAGTTTTTCTGTGGGTGGTGGAGGAAAAGAAGGAAAAGAAAGTTGTAATTTCAGAAGGCAAATAGCCATTTACAGTAATATATATTTTGCCTTTCACGAGTCTGGAGGTAAAAATGGATTTTGTTACTATTCTTCTTACCCACAAAACCATATTTTCAATCCTCTGTTTTTTCTTCAAGTA
Organism: Trachemys scripta elegans; assembly: GCF_013100865.1. NCBI lineage: Eukaryota > Metazoa > Chordata > Testudines > Emydidae > Trachemys > Trachemys scripta. Next base: position 87,539,170 of record NC_048305.1, read on the forward strand.
AGTTATCTTAGTTTGTTCCTGACCTTACAGTGCCCACAAGGCAGTACATAGCCACTGGAATTTGATATATTCTTTTTCAGTGTATGGTTTAGCCAATACACTCAGCCAACAGATATAAAAAACAGTACAGAACTCTTAGTGTGTTGACTTACATACACTGAGAATATAAAGTACACACTGCAATGAAAATCTAATTTATATGCAGGAAAGTATAGTGATTAAATGAAAACTAGAAGCGTTAATGAAATGCAGTAAAATATTCAATAATCAATATGCAGATGTACTATTAATAATGATAGATTTGCATTTTGAGGCAGAATATTAAAAGATTGCATCCCTCTCCTGGATTTACAATTCTCTGCTTCCATATATCAAAATTAAAGAGTAACATGTTTATATAAGCCAAAATTCTGCTTTTAATATGAAATATAAGCAATACTCTGAGTAATCAAGCATAGCTGGTTATTTTCATCATATATCTAACTCTTGTGTCTGACTTGGTTCGATGCAGCTTGTGCATTCTTCCCTACCATGATAAATGATAAAGACTGAGATTTTCCTCTCAACTCAGGTAAAGTCCCATGGCTGCCCCTCAACTCCAGGATTTTTCTGGGCCGTTTAAAAAACCTTGATATTAAATAATATTTGCTATCTCTTATCCGTACAGGTGCTTATCACTACAGTGTCTGCTTTTTACATAGGATGAATTATGTATCCCTTATCTTTGGTGAATCTAGAGAGTGGAAAGACTCAAAAATTGATGTTCATTTGCCTGGAAACATTGTTCCCCTTCTAACTTGGTTAATATATCTTTCTCCTATGTGGTAGCCATGGTTGTGGAATGACCATAAATTCAAGTAGTTGTTCCTCTAGACACCTGGTTTGTGTTTAGAGAAACAACTACACAACCAATGAGGAGGATCTTGAAAAAGTTCCATGCAAAAGCTTTCCTGTAAAGCAAAGAGAGATGCAGAGTAAAGATAGGAATAATACTGTTTCCCTTTTCCTAATAAAATCCCTTGTTTGGCGTTAGGAATAAGTAACTCTTTCTGCGCTTCTTTACCATTTTTGCATGACAGGGACTAGTTGGAAGCGTGGGACTCTCCAGCAAAGCCAAAACAAAAAAATGTGGGAGAAGTAATCCTTATTTTGAGCCTTATTATAGGGGGCACTTTGCCCTTCATCTCAGGAGCTGGAAACCAGGCGAATCCTCACCTGGAAAGATGCAAACTGGCTGCTTTCTGTTTTCTTTGTGCTGCAGGACAAAGGAAAGTAGAGCAATGCTCACCACTTCAAAGTTGCCACTCAGGCTGGAGGACCCCTCTCCATAGGCTTCAGAGCCCAATCTTCAACTTGAGCCATGTCTATGTATCTAATTGTAGTGTGGTAGTGTGAGCCCTGCAAACCAAGACCATCAACCTGATCTGAGAAGCTCGCTTCCACAGGCTGTGTAGATGCCGTTGTGACCACACTATGATAATTGGATGACTTTGCTTTATACTTTGTTTGTTAGCACTAATGGCTCAATTTTCAGACTTGGCACTTAAATTTATCACAACACTACTTTACTTGGACACTCAGTTATATATTTTAAACAGTTATGTGCCAATTTAAATATCCAAGTACAGGATTTCACCTTCCTATTAAAAAAAAAAAAAAATAATAATGGAGATATCCTATCTCCTAGAACTGGAAGGGACCTTGAAAGGTCATCGAGTCCAGCCCCCTGCCTTCACTAGCAGGACCAAGTACTGATTTTGCCCCAGATCCGTAAGTGGCCCCCTCAAGGATTGAACTCACAACCCTGGGTTTAGCAGGCCAATGCTCAAACCACTGAGCTATCCGTCCCCCAAGGTGCCAAGATTTAAAAGCTGGGCTTTCTATTGTCATACTATATGGTTTGTGATATAGGGCAGTGGTAGTTAGATGAAAGTGAGCATTACATCGTATTATTGTCCGTAGACTGTAGAACGAATTGGCAGGAAATTGTATCAATGTAATACTATCCAGTTATTGCTTTGCCAGTGCTCCCCAGCTCTGCCATTGTGTTAGCTTTATTCCACTGGCTAGTTCCCTGCTGTTAGCTCCTGGTAGCAGTCAGGCATCATAAGCAAATAAAGAAAATGCAAACATGATTGCTTCAGGCATATGATTTACAGAAGATTTTCCTTTTGCCTTCTAGACTGATCAATGGTAAACATGGAATTACTATTAAAAACTATAGTACAAGATCACTTCTCACTGTCACCAATGTAACAGAGGAGCATTTCGGCAACTACACATGTGTCGCTGCCAACAAGCTGGGGGTGACCAATGCCAGCCTGCCTCTCAACCGTAAGTAACATGGATGTATGGCAAAATGTTCATAATTGTGTTTGTTTCTCTACAGTTGTGGATGGAAAAGTATAAGAATTCAGGATGCTTGTTTTGGTTTTTTTTTTCACAGGGAGTGTGAATACCATAGCATACGTTCCTTAATAACTGCAAATACACAAATCTAACTACTCACTTTCTGAAAATAATACATTGAGCTTTAGAAAGCCCTTTATTTGGGGGATGGAGAGAAGCTTTAAGTGAATCCAAAAGCACCACATGTTTAGTGGCGGGGGATTGCTACTATACATGATGCTAAACTTGGTTTCTGTCTCTTTTTCACTATTCTGATGGAGTAGAATCTGTTGTCTTCTCATGCTTTCTCCTTGAGATGTCCAAGAAATATTCAAAACTTTACATACTGGAGATGCAAAAATCCAAGGTCTTATTGCAAGTATGAAATTAGCATGACAAAATCCATCTCCATGGAATACCAATAATGCATGCCAAAGATTTTACTGTGAACAAAACAAGAAAACTTTCCAGTCTGTTCAAGGAAGTAATACCTGAATATGCACAGCCAGGGATTACACTCAGGGAGGTGAACTGTCTCATAACACTATCCTATAGATTTTATTCTGACACATTTTTCCCAATCTACAGACCAGTTCTCATAAATTCCTCAGAAAACCTGTCTGAAATTAAGATTGAATCTTTCTGAAAAGCCAAGAGTGGTTGTGATGGACAAAGCAGAGTAGCTTGGTGATTAACACCCAATTTCTTTTGCATAGAATGAGTCTCAAATATCCTATTTCAATTATCTTCTACTTTTAGAGTTAAGGCCTTTATCTGTGGTTGTAGTACTTCTGTAGTTGATCTGTGACATCTGTGATAGCGATATCTGGAGATATGTATTGTTTATCAGGTGAATTATGTGTATTATGAGCCCCAGTGCCTCCTGCTGGGCAGAAGCCCCAGCTCCCTGACCCCAGGACTAAAGATCTGAGACTAGGCAACTCCCCAGGTCTAAAGCCACGAGGCCTCCCAGCCTGCAGCTGAAGCCTGGAGCCCCGAATGGGGGCGCGGGTGGCACAGGGGCTCCAGGGAATAATCCCTGGAGAATTTAAGCCCTGATATTTTACTTGTATTATTTAAAGCAGAAGAAAAGAGTCTGAATCATCATAGAGTAGTATGAAGCCTATTTATATTGCTTCAACAGGGAGAATATATTTAACGTTTGAGATGTCATTAACCAAATGAGAAAATGGTTACAAATGTTTTTAAGCTAAAATACAAGACACCCCATACTATACACCCCATCCTCCCAAAACAATAGCATTCCACATGAGAGTTTTGAGTAAATGTAAGTAGTAGAGCTTCCCCTACATTTCCAAACAAATTGGATAAAATGTGGCATACTTTTATTGATACGAACATACCTGAATTTTGGGGGAAAGCTCATTTACTTGTACAGCTGTTGTTATTGTGTCTATTAAAGACATATGGCTGAATCCTAAAATATGTTTAATCTCTGCTCAGCGCAAGTGAGGAGCAAAGATGACTAGAGGCCACCTTTACACACCCAGCTCATTCCTGGTGAAATTTAGCCTTTGAATTGCTTTAAGTTGCATTGCCCATTACTAGCAAACGGGTTGTCCTGCTGGCCAAGGATTAATAGTGTACAGAAGGATCTGGCTCTGTCCCTTAAGCCTGGGTTGGTGGGAAGAGGATGTTGTAAAGCCAACTACAACAGCTCTGTCTCACATGGGGATTTACACCACATCAAGGAATCTCCAGCTGTTAAACCATCTTTCCACCTGATTTGCACTGCTGGAGCAGCACAAACAGAAGAAGAATCTGGTGAAGATCAGGTCCATAGTGCATTCCATACTGTTTGGATGTAATCAAAATTTGTATGGGACCAGAATTTGGGCAGGTGAAAGTCAGGAAAGTGAAAACAGGCAAATGAAAATTTGTTAAAATTTTTATGAAATTTGTATCTGTAAAGAAATTCTGCCCCCTTGATAACCTCTAGTTCAGGGAGAAGCCAGAGTCAGTTCAGGGAATGAAACAGTATTGTATAGTTTCCTTCACTCCCCAGTTCATGTGCAGGAGCAAGTTCAGGTGTTGCAGAAGCCAATTCAGATGGGTGGAGGCGTAATGAGGGAAGAGAGATGTATCACATCATGTGTGGGAGCCTGTCCTTGGAGATGCAGGGTGGTATGAACCCTTCCTATGCTTGAAAACTAGTTCACTTGAAGTAACAGCTGGTTTGGGAGGCAGCTCAGAGGTCAGCCAAAGTCTGTGTGCCAGAAGCAACAGAATAGAACTGAGAGCTGGAAAATACTATCATGGTTCTATTATGATGATAGTAGATACAGCCTGAGCATCTTTGGGCTGGTCCACACTAACCCCCCACTTCCAACTAAGATACGCAACTTCAGCTACGTGAATAACGTAGCTGAAGTCGAAGTACCTTAGTTCGAACTTACTGCGGGTCTAGACGCGGCAGGCAGGCTCCCCCGTCAACTGTGCGTACTCCTCTCGCAGAGCAGGAGTACCGGCGTCGATGGCGAGCACTTCCGGGATCGATCCCAGAAGATCGATTGCTTACCGCCAGACCCGGAGGTAAGTATAGACGTACCCTTTGTGAAGCACTCAGAGAGATGTAAGGATTGACAAGGATATATAAAGTGCAAAGTATTATTATTGTTGTTAATAACAGAAATTTTGCATCATAAAAGATAATGGCAGATCTGAAGTGGAACAGAATAACAGAAAATAATGGAACATGGGTCTGATCCTGCATTTCATGTTGTAGAATATGATAGTCACATTTGCACTGTGAACGTCATTGAGAGTTTTGAGTGTGCAAGTAATACAGGATGAGGTACTTTATAATATTTTGTTGTATTATATTAGTGTTACACAAATCAAGTTATGGCTTGTCAGGAGTTAATGAACTGCACAAGAATAAGGAATTCAGGATTTTTGAGTATCAGAGGGGTAGCCATGTTAGTCTGGATCTGTAAAAAGCAACAAAGAGTCCTGTGGCACCTTATAGACTAACAGATGTATTGGAGCATAAGCTTTCATGGGTGAATGCCCACTTCGTCAGATGCATGTAGTGGAAATTTCCAGAGGCAGGTATAAATATGTAGGCAAGAATCAGTCTAAAGATAATGAGGTTAGTTCAATCAGGGAGGATGAGGCCCTCTTCTAGCAATTGAGGTGTGAACACCAAGGGAGGAGAAACTGCTTTTGTAGTTGGCTAGCCATTCACAGTCTTTGTTTAATCCTGAGCTGATGGTGTCAAATTTGCAAATGAACTGAAGCTCAGCAGTTTCTCTTTAAAGTCTGGTCCTGAAGTTTTTTTGCTGCAGGAGGCTACCTTTAAATCTGCTATTTTATGTCCAGGGAGGTTGAAGTGTTCTCCTACAGGTTTTTGTATATTGCCATTCCTAATATCTGACTTGTGTCCATTTATTCTTTTACGTAGGGACTGTCCAGTTTGGCCAATGTACATAGCAGAGGGGCATTGCTGACACATGATGGCGTATGTTACATTGGTGGAAGTGCAGGTGAATGAACCGGTGATGTTGTGGCTGATCTGATTAGGTCCTGTAATGGCGTCGCTGGTGTAGATATGTGGGCAGAGTTGGCATTGAGGTTTGTTGCATGGATTGGTTTCTGAGTTAGAGTTACTATGGTGCAGTGTGTGGTTGCTGGTGAGAATATACTTAAGGTTGGCGGGTTGTCTGTCATCAATGTAGCGTAGGTAGAGAAGGGGCGTGAGTGGACGAGAGCTGAGGAAGCATTGTTCCAGGTCAGCCATAAAAATGTTGGCATATTGTGGAACCATGTGGGTACCCATAGCAGTGCCACTGGTCTGGAGGTATATATTGTCACTAAATTTGAAATAATTGTGCGTGAGGATAAAGTCACAGAGCTCAGCAACCAGTTGTGCTGTGACATCATCAGGGAATACTGTTCCTGACAGCTTGTATTCCCTCTGTGTGTGGTATGTTTGTGTAGAGAGCCTCTACATCCATGGTGGCTAGGATGGTGTTTTCTGGAAGATCACCAATGCTTTGTAGTTTTCTCAGGAAATCAGTGGTGTCACAGAGATAGCTGGGAGTGCTGGTGGCGTAGGGTCTGAGTAGAGTCCACATATCCGGACAGTCCTTCAGTGAGAGTGCCAATTCCAGAGATGATGGGGCATCCAGGATTTCCAGGTTTGTGGATCTTGGGTAGTAGATAGAATAACCCCGGTGGGGGCTCTAAGGGTATGTTGATTTGTTCCTGTGTGGTGTAGAGAGTGTCCTGAGTAGATGGTGCAGTTTCTTAGTGTATTCCTCAGTGGGATCTGAGGAAAGTGGCCTGTAGAATTTGGTATTGGAGAGTTGTCTGGCAGCCTCCTTATGGTAGTCAGACCTGTTCATGATGACAACAACACCTCCTTTATCAGCCTCTTTGATTATAATGTCAGGGTTGTTTCTGAGGCTGTGGATGGCATTGCATTCTGCACAACTTAGGTTATGAGGCAAGCGATGTTGTTTTTCCACAATTTCTGCCTGTGCACATCAGCAAAAGCATTCTATCTATAGGTCCAGACTGTCATTTCGACCCTCAGGAGGAGTCCAGGTGGAGTAGTTCTTCTTGTGCTGTTGGTGGGAGGGTATCTGTGTATCAATGCACTGTTCAGTGTTATCTTGAAAGTATTCTTTGAATCGGAGATGGCGAAAGTAGGCTTCCAGATCACTGCAGAAGTGTATCATGTTCGTGGGGGCAGTGGGGCAAAAAGAGAGTCCCCGAGATAGGACAGACTCTTCTGCTGGATTGAATGTGTAGCTGGATAAATTTACAATATTGCTGGGTGAGTTAGGGGTACCATTGTTGTGGCCCCATGTGGCAGGTAGGATTTTAGACAGCTTACAGTCCTTTTTCCTTTGTAGAGAGGTGGAGTGTGTAATGTAGATCTCCTGTCTTATTTTAGTAAAGTCCATGTGTGTGGAAGGTTGGTTATTTATGAAAGTCTCTAGGTTGGAGAGCTCTTTTTTGATGTTTTCCTGTTTGCTGTATAGGATTTTTGAGATTGTTCCTGTGACATGATTTGCAGAGTCCCAGGAACCAGGAAGAGAGATTCTCATGCAAAACTCCTTGAGTAGTGATTCAATTAAGAATTTGATTCTATGCTTATATGACAGAGAGAGTTTTCTCTCTAAAAGATACAGTTTGGTTTGGTGAAAGTCAGAGATATAGCAGTGTGTAACACCATAATCTGCAAACCATTGTTCAAGAGGTTTTTTTTCAGTTAACAGTAAAGAGTTATTTGACGATGAAACATATCAGTTGCAGGGATAAACATAATCTGATGGCAACATTGCCTAAAATATTTTACAAATTAGTCTTTGATGTCTTATTTAAATGTATATTAATAAAAATGAAGAGTGAATGCATTAGTATGTTACAAAATGAGCCATTGAGTGGTTAGAATAGTGTTATTAGAAAAGCTGCCAATAATTACTGAGATTGCAAAGCCCCTGTTGGATGTACTTCTGAGTTCTTCTACAGAACCACAGTCAGTGTACGAAGACAAATGATTTTATCAGGATTCTGTCACAAAGCCCTTCTGTAGTACAAAAGCAGCAAATATTGAGTGCAAAAGACTACACACCTCTGCTATTAGGTATTGGCAAATTGCCCAATGTCTCTGAGTAATTGCTAATTGGATGCTTCTATATATGCATTTTTAAAAGGAACTTCTTTAAATAAGGCAGTAGAAAGCCTGCATTTTCTTCATCTGCAGATTCATATATAGTAGGTACATGACATCTCAGTTATCAAGAGCCAGTACCCCTTTCTTAGGGGAGGGGTGGTCAGACCTTTGCTGTATTCTCTTGTATCTCGGCAGCAAAGTATTCTTTAAATGGGTTCAAATTAAGGCTATTAAGAAATACAAGAATACGTAATATAGGATTACTAGCAAGGAGAGCATGAGTATCAGTGATGTGTACATTCGGGCTTAAGCCAGCAGAGAGGCAGGAAGTGGGTGTGGGGACAGCTGAATTATAAGGTACAGAATCTCTTCATGTGGTCCAGGCAGCTGGTTTGGAAGGAGAGGAGAGTGATCAGGCCACAAGTGGGTGTCTGGGTTAAGAGAGTTACATAACTATGGAATAGTAATGCAAATTGGGTGGGAGGAGTAGAGGGGGAAACCCCTGCCTGAGGCAGTTGTTTTCTAAGCCGGGAAAGGTATCCCAGATACTACTGTGAGCAGAAGAAACTGGTCAGGATCATTTACAGGAAGTGGGAAGCTGGGAAATAAATGAGAACAGATTTGCATGTGAATCTGACTTTTTGGGGGTTCATCCAGATATTCCAGCTTCTGTGGATATTTTGAGCTTTGCCACATCACTAATTGAAGAACACGATGGGTTCTGAAAGTGTAAGATCTAGTTATTAAAAATCAATCAGCATTCTATTCTATAATTCTATGAATAAAGTGAACTTTGCAGAAAAAAAACACAGAGACCCAGTGGTTCCAATAAATTAATAATGAATGGCAGTTTGCTAATTATTCATGGCTAAATCCTTGGTATATTCCAGATATGTTCTTTTCTAAATGTATAAAGAAAACACAGAAATACGAGTACATGAACTGAATGGTCCTCCCAAGGCATCACTTTAGTGTATGCGCTGATTGGATGGTCCCATCCTGCCATCTATGGGCCCTATTCATCAAATATTTTGCACCATTTAAGCAGATTTTCCACAGAATTTGAGCACTTAAAAAGAGGAAGAAAGCAGGCTTTTCTGTGAGTGAAGTGGATTTTATGATTCATTAAACCCATTTTCTCAAGGGAACAAGTATTGTTATGATATGTACCCAGGATAAAAGGTTCCATTTACAGAGGAAGAAGGCAGGGAGTTGGTGGAGAAAGGAATAGTCCTTGTTTAAATATGCAGAGTCTTCTTCTAAATTAACACAGTTTTAAATAAAAACAGAAAGCATTTTCCTGAAAACAAATTTGTGAAACTGTCCTGTGGGTCTAACTTTAACTCTAGCCACTAATACAGGTTTTACACAAATACTTACTCTGCTGTTCCACAAAAAACAAGTAGTCACAATATTTACTGCTAAAACATATATCTCCTACAGTATTATGCTCTGCAGTTCACTGACTGGAAATGTGAGGTGAGATACCTGTATGTGTGACATAATATATACAGATGGTTGGTTGGTTGATTTTACAAATAAGGGACTCATGTATTTTATGGTTAATATAGTCAGGTATATTTTTTCTGTTTTTAATTAGTAATGGGAGAAAGAGTATGGAAAGGTTTGGGTATCTCAAACAGAAGAACGTTCAGTGAACCTGTAGTGCGGGACATTAATTTTACTGCCTATACCAGTATTCCACCCACCCATTAATGTTTTGGTGGCACTTAAGAAGAAAAAGCTGCTTCCTGTGAGATCTCATTCACCAAAAGAAAACCTCACAGCCTTAATGCCAGCAGCTGACTTCTCAACCATCCTCCTCCTCAGAGGAGTGAGAGGATGAAGGGCGCACTCTGTCCTCTTTTTCAGCAAACAATTCTGTGGCACCACTGCTAGTCCCACCATACGGATGTCCTTAAAAGTGATCAAGAACTCTTAGAGAGGCTGGCTTAGACTTGGACTTCAAATTTTATTTGCTCCAAGGAAAGTTTTATTGTTTGTGCTACATTGTTCAGATGAGGCACCCTAGCCTAATGGCCCCCTCAGAAAATAAGAGGATTTTTGAGTTAGAAGGGGTCTGTAGTTAAATCTAGCCTCCATGTTAGCTGCATCCTGTAGGTATCAAGTCTTATAGAAGAGATTTGAGAGCTGCCTCAGAGAGGTCTTGACAGTTTGGATTACCTTTTTGACAGCCAGAAAAAGAATATAGAAGAAATTAGACCTTCCAGGGTAGAATCCATATGTATCAGCTATGCTGCAAATGAGGATAGCTAATTACCAAATGCACTAATAAGACGTATTCCTTCATCAGAAACTGTTTGTCTCCTCTTCTGGGCCAGTTTCCTGAGAAAAACTAAAAAGACGCTACGGCTCACGTTGTTGAAGGACATTGGGTGACTTGTCCCCAAGCAAAACATGACTTGTGACTTATGATTCTAGTGCCACTGCAACCTGGTGCATCTCAACAGCCATCCCTGTGTGCCAGTCCTTGTGGCTACGCTCTTCTGGAGTCACAGGGGAGATTAGATTGCAAGAGAATACTTGTCCTTTGGAAATCCCATTCTGTTTAGAGGCAGAACAGAGAACTCTTTGCGTAAACCATGCCTGCTGGGGGTGGTGCTCTGTCCCCCTCTAGTGGCACCTAGACTAGAGGTTAATGAATCTGCTACAAGCTTGATTAAGAGCTATGTGGCTTTTAGCTCATGCAGTAGAGGCTCATGCATTTAACTTTAGAAGTCCCAGGTTCAGTCCCACCCGTTGATGTCCGGGGTCTGTCAGCATTACATTTGCACACTCTAAAATACCATAAAACCGCCTTCAAATGATTGGCCCTTTATACAGCACTGGCAAAGGAGCCTCCCTCAGCCTTTGAGTTCCAGTACCATGGGCTCTTTTATGCCATGCTCTAGCCAAAGACCCTGCCTTCTCTCCTGAGAAACTGCATTCCTGGCATAGACCACATTGGCTCAGAGATTCAGTGAGATTCCAGCACTAACAGGTGATCTACATTATGTGCTGTTACCGTGGATACATTGATCGTTAATTCTCACCCTACATTCTCTCTAAAATGATTCTGATTTCCAGTTAAATCAATCTGTCAATTTGCCTGGTTTTTCCCCCTCAGGCCTACCCAGGGAGGTTAGGTTACATTGATAGGAAGGATTTGAGTTGCTATCTGAATAGAACTATGCTATTCCACAGATCAGACAGATTATTTGTATAGTACAGGTCAATCCATTTCTATTCAAGGTATCAAAGTGGATCAGACTCTTGTTATGATATAGTAGGGATTCCATTATCATAAGGGCTCATTCCACCAGTTCTAAGGCAGCCTCTAAGTATATCTCAGAAATGTCTCTGTGATAGAGATGTGCAAGACTCTGGATTTCTGTTCATACCTTCATGCAGCATTGCTCCTTGGGCTTAGCCTGTAGAGCAGACATTCGCTTTGTGAGAATAGTTCTGTAACATTTCTTTAAGAAACTCCTTAGATCCATCTCTTTAGGTCTGAGACTATCTGTCAGTCTACTGCAGCATGGATCCATGTAAACAGTGCTCAAGGAAACATGGATAGTTACAACAATAATTGTGATTTGAGATGTTTTCCTGTATGGCCTCCTGCCATCTTTTCCCACTATTTGAGTTTTATCACAGATTCTTGAATTAGTGGGAGGAATTAAGTGGCCATTGGATCTGCTCTCCCCCACCCTCATTTTTAATGAGAGCAACAGGCAGATCATTCAGGCAATCATCTTGAACAATAGTTACTGTGTTAAGTAACCATAATTGTATCTGTTTATTATTGTGCAAGGTATTTGTAGTAATCCCCATCCTATGTATCATCTGTGCATAGAATGGGGACTACGGCCAATACTTTAGCCAAATGCAAAAATATAAATGGTACCTTTTTAAGAGCTTCACTGTAGAGGAGAAATTGTCTGTTGCTGTTCCCTATTAAACAACTACCACGTAACTACCCAGATATTACTTCCTGTAAGTGGTGGATTAAATGATCCATTCATATTTGTTACTTGCATCAAGTCTTTTGGCATGAGAGAGAAATCCTTGAAGTAATAGTAATAATGATTAGAAAATGTGAATCATCATGAACAGCTGCGGGAAAAAGGTTACTGGTTACATTGGGAAGAGGAGGTACTGGGTAGCAGGATGCGTGTGCAATGTGACAGTATATTCTGTGCTAATTTAATTTCTGCAGCAAAACTGAACTACTGTACTCTGTTGAAAAATCATCCAACTGTGAACTTATGGTTACTGCGACATGCTTATAATCTTGTCTCAAACATTCCTACGTGCCATTAAGCACCAGCCCATGCCCTTAATTTATGTTTGTTGATTAGATTGTGCCCCAATTCCCACATAAAAATTCACACCCAAACGATATTTTTAATAAATTAAGCTCCATGCCTGCAATGTAAAAAAAGAATATTATATATTTAAGTTTAAAATTAAGTCTTTGTGATCTCCACATAACATTTAGTAATACGTGTATTGCACAGTTACATTTACTATGCATGATTTGTGTACCACTGACCTCTACTGGAATGTCAAACATGCATAGGTGTGTATAGTGGGCATCATTAAACAGAAGACATTTATGGCACTATCCTACATCTTCTAAATAGAAAATACTAGGCCATTTTATTCTTTACTTTTTTATGCCGCACTGGGAAAATTTTACTCTCCAAAGTAAGTAATTTGATATGTGAGTAAAATATCTTTGTTTGTACCATCATTGTCAAAACTATATTATGGTAAGAATCGGTGTGCAGAATTTCCCTTTGGTCTGGTACATTTTCATGACATTTTGTAATTTACACAGTGCACATTGCATATTCACCTCCAGCCTTTTGTAAAGATCTAATACTACTACAGATAATGGAGATAATACTCTGTTTTTAATCCTAAAGTTCTGCCATATATAGTTTTCAGTTCATCATTAGTAACCTTGAATTTGTTACGATACATTACATATGCAATTATATATCTGTAGTAAATCTATAGCTAGACCTGACTGTGGCTATAGCCAGGGCCGGCTCCAGGCACCAGCGAAGGAAGCAGGTGCTTGGGACGGCCAGTGGAAAGGGGCGGCACGTCTGGGTCTTCGGCAGCAATTTGGCGGCGGGTCCCTCAGTCCTTCTCGGAGGGAAGGACCCGCCGCCGAATTGCCGCCAAAGAGCTTGGGGCAGCAAAAAAGCTGGAGTCGGCCCTAGCTATAGCTATCTATAAACACACAGTATGACACACCTGTGCTACAGGGAGGTAATCATAATTGTTGTATTGCCATATAATTAATCTCTGCAGCAGATTGTGTGGCATACATCAAATATGTAATGATCCACTTAACACATCCCCTACCTGTATACTGTCCATGGAATGACTGACTGCAAATTGGATTTTGAGTATAGTCTGAGAGAAGTTCCTTAATTTGAACGTGTATTTGAGCTGCACAAAACCATATACAGACTGAACATTTCGCACCTTATGCATTATTCATCCACATAGATTAGACAGTACCCATCAGGGTGTAAAAGGCAGAAACAAGTTAGCTTCACTTCATGATGTGTACGCATGCTGGTGCTCTCCATAATGCCAATGCTAATGGCCTAAAAGCTGCTGCTGTCACCATCCCCTCACCTCTGGCTTACACGCCATATGCATAAGCAATGAGTAAAGGGACACACTCTTGAAGATCACATCATGTCTTTCAACCTCTGAATAAAGCTTTGTTAGTCTAGTTGTGCGGAGATTTGGGTTTGATCCATGACAGTTTTTTGGTCTCTTTTTTTCTGCCCAGGATAATTATTTGATACTATAATATTTTATTGATATAATGAAAGCTGTATTAAGTCACCTGCTAACTATGTTTGCCTGTTTAATCTGGCAGTAAAATCTGAGTCCCTATTAGGATTTATCGCTATTAAGCTCATTGTGTATGTGGCCAACTGCTATATCATCCAGGAACATAGCAATCCCATGAGTAGCTACTATTAATAGGTTTCAATTATTTAAAATATTGTTGTTTGAAATCATGCACAGTTTATCACAGGCTGCATAGAAATTCAGTGAGAATTTTTACAGGCTGTTTTATCATTAAACTCTACGTTATTTTCTTTATTGACTGATAAATTGTAGTTTAATGTGTTTGGCTTTGTGGCAGGTTCCCACTAAGTTTTAGCTGAATATCACCACTAGCCTAACCTTTTTGTCTTCTCTGCAAAGAAATGTGCTCTCCAGGGAAATCTTCTTTATGTTCAGAGTTTCAGTTCTGTTGGTCAATAACTTACAAAGAGGCATTCGACCTTCTTGTTTTACTATTTCATTTCACAAAGCACTAACCCTAAAAACAAATCAGACTGAAATCTGACTGCTCTTCTGTGTTATGTTGGGTCTGAGTTGGAGGGTCTGCGAAATTTGTTTTCAAATTCCTGCAGGCATTAGGAGCTCAATGCAAAGCTCAGTGAGGTCAGTGGAAAGACTCCTATTGATTTCAGCAGGCTTTGGGTCAGACCCAAAAAGCTGCGAAGTACATAGGCTCCTGCAGAGACAAAGCACTGGATTGCAAACCAGTATGATGTAGCTAAATCTTTCATTTGAAATGTACCCATACTGCTGCTGCCTTGTTCTTTCCAAAGAAAATCCCATGGGGTACACATATCCCATCTAGAGATTTTCCTGCCCAGTCCTGTTGTTCTGGTTCCTGTGAGAAGGGAGGCCAGGGATCTTCTCTTCTCCTTGTGGGAAGTAGGTGGTGGAGAGTCTAGTAATGGGGTGGGGAATTTCTTTCAAAGCATGTGATGTATGCAGACACATTTTGTGAACTAAATGTTTTTAAATAATTTGTGACACTTCTGCTTTTGATTGCCAACTGCTTGGAGCACAGCACTTCGCACACCCCTTGATATTGTAAGCTGAATGCAGATCCAATTCAGTTGAATGCAGGATGTCATGAAACCCTGAACAGTTGAGCAAGGCACTTTATCTTCGAGGCTAATAATAATAATTCTGTGTCTTATGTTTACATAGAGCCTTTCATTTCAAAAGAATACAAAGTGCTTCATAAACTTAACTGACTGCTTTAAAAATTCTACACAGGAATCCCTTCTGACGCCAGTGAAATTCAGTCATTTGTGGGATGGAATGTCCCAACTGATTAAGGGCCTCTTCAGAGCCCATTGAAGTGAACGGGAATCTTTTAATTTACTTCACGGGGCTTTGGATCATGCTCTAAGAGAGTACAACACTGCACAAAAAGTAAGGCCTCATCCTGCACTTATTCCTGCATGTACTCATGTTGATTACAATGTAGGCTATGCATGAGAGTAAGCATTGCTTATGGGAATAAGGGTTAGTGCTTTCAGGTTCTGAGGTAGTTAATGAAGATGGTTGCAGTTCATTATTTTATTAGATCCTGCTAGGCACTTCACAAACAAATAGAAAAGATAAGATCCTTACTGTACCCAAAGAGCTTAGAGTTGACTTATTAGCCCAGGCACAACAAGTGAGAGCAACAAAAAACGTAGTGGGGAGATGAGGCAAAGGTTACAAAACTAAGGACATGAGGTTACTTAAATGTGTAGATTGTGACTGAAATTTTCAAAGCTGCCAAGAGATTTGGATACCCTGGGAGCCTTGGCTTTGAGGCAATACATCTGGCAGGCTGCCCCACAGTCAGGAAGCCCGGGTTGCTGAAGAGCAACGAGGTTGGGAGCCAAGGTTTCCAGACTCCCTGTAAGCCTGCCAGGTGGGCTGCCTTGGAGCTGAGGATGCTAGAAGCCCTGGGAAGCTGGGCTCCCACTGCTCCCAGGTTCTTCAGTCCCTGCTTCCCATCAGTCAGCCAAGCAGGTTGCTGAGGCGTTGGGAGCTTGCAATCCCAGTCCCCAGCAGCCTGCCAGGTGAGCTTTCCGGAAGATGCTGAAGCCAGTTTCTGTTAGCATTTCATCAGAACTGGCACATTTTCATGGAATATTTCAATTTTTCATGAATCTGCATTTTCTGGTGGAAAAACATTGCATTGGAAAATTTCTGACCAGCTCTATGTGCATACTAATGTATAGAAAAGTTAATTGGGTTTCCTATTTCACCTTTCTCATGATGCAGCAACAAGCAGACAATCAATAAAATTGTAAGTCAAGAAATGTTAAACTGATACCAGGAATTTTTTCCTTAAAAAACCCCATATAATATGTGGAATACATTGTCACAAGATATTACTGCCTAGTAGGATCAAAAGAGATGGAGGGATTTATATCCATAATGGAACATCCACAGTTTCATTGAATAGGATAAAACAAATGGTCATCTCTTCTGCTTGCATAAATAATGTAGATCTGTAGGGATCTGGCTTAGAACTTTCAGAAGGCATATGAACCCTCATTGCTCAGGTAATTAGTCAGCCACTGACTAATGACAGTTCAGAAGTAATTCCCCCTATGCCCAGTTTATTCTATAGCTGGGATTTCTTGCACTTTATTCTGGAGTATATGGCAGTGTCAGAGACAGAGCGAGATGGACCACTGGTCTAATCGATATGGTTATTCCTATATTTCTTCCTTTAGGTCAGAAGGAGTTTTAAGATCCCAGGATTGTACCTGTATGAAAATATTGTATTTAGATTTCATCAAAGCTGTAAGATCCTGGGGCATTTACCTTTTCTTATGTCTTTTCTTAAATTGCATATTTATAACCAGATCTGACAGCTCATTCCCAGTCTGTATACTGAATGAATCCCAATGAAATGATGTAATATAGGGACATCTATGGAATTTGCTTATTGCTAAGTGCAGTCATGCCAACTATTCTTCTATTTAAAAAATGAAACTGTAGGTGAA
Source organism: Trachemys scripta elegans (assembly GCF_013100865.1). Lineage (NCBI taxonomy): Eukaryota > Metazoa > Chordata > Testudines > Emydidae > Trachemys > Trachemys scripta. The sequence continues at coordinate 87,556,054 of NC_048305.1, forward strand.
GCTTACCAATATGTACTTGACTAGATGTACATGATGTCCACATTTTCCTCACTTTACTCACTAAGGCTAGGTCTACATTGGGCGGGGGGAGGGGATTGATTTAAGATACGCAAATTCAGCTACGTGAATAGCGTAGCTGAATTCAACGTATCCTATTAGACTTACCCCGCTGTGAGGACAGCGGCAAATCAGCCGCCACAGCTCCCCTGTCGACAGCGCTTACTCCTCCTGACGAGGTGGGAGTACGTGTGTCGATTCGGGGATCAATTTATCCGTCTAGATGAGACGCGATAAATCGATCCCGAGAGATTGATTTCTACCCGCCGATCCAGGCGGGTAGTGTAGACTAGCCCTAAGAAATCCCATTGAAGCAACTAGTAAGCCAAACAGGATTTGGCCCATATTCAGAGAGGTCATGCCCCCCAAAGCATGTATGTTGCTTTCTCTTGCTATTTAGAAAACAGCAGCTTCTCTCCAAACCATGATTTCCTGAAAGGCACTTGTTTGTTTCTACCTTGTGAGCAATCTTCTAGTATAATGAGTTAAAATGTGAAAAATGATTCAGAAGAAATGGTGGTGGGTGGCATACTACCCCCAAAAAAGTATCATTCATCTTGCTGAAGCTTGCTGTGCAATTCATACACATTTCAGCAACAAATTGGAAATCACAGAAAATTAGGGAGGGGGAAATCTTCTGTACTTTAATGCAACAATACCAAAAAGAGATTCACAGATTTAAAACTGTAAGAGAGCTTTTTTTCAGTCAACCCCCTGTATAAACATTCATTAACCTCTGCATTGGATCATCAAGGAAACAAGATGCTGAGAGATTTAACCAAGCCTTTAAAGGAGGAGATTCAAGCAGATTTTTTCTTAAATCTACCTACAGTGTTATCATGTCAACCCAACAAACTTAAGACCCACAGGAATCTCACAAGCTTTTGACAGTATTCTGTAATAAACTAAGGATTTATAAAAGCTTCAGGGTTTAAAAAAACAGAGCAGCTGAAAAATGCTAGCAATTGATGTCTGGGTATTTGAGAGAGTTAGAGGTAAAGGCATATAATTTATTTTTCAGAAATGTACTTCCTTCCCAAATTTATTATTACAAGTAATCAACACTAATGCCCATCTTTAGTTTAAAATACTTTACCATGAAAGCTTTATAACAGTGAGATAACATTTCCTATCCACTGAAGAGCTCTAGTCCTTCTAAATGTATTACTCTGCATTTTCAAGTTTTTAATCTTTGTAATATTTTAATTTCATAAACTTTATTCTAAGATAAAAGGCAAAGCTCGGAACTTGATGATTGAAGTTATATTAACATCTGTAATTAAAATACTTTCTCAAAATGTTTTAAGCATTTCATTTTCAAAATTGTCCTGGAGAGGGAAAGAGGAGGTAGCAAATCTTATTGTCTTTACAGTAAGCTAAAACATAATGCAATATAGTAAATAATGATTTTGAACTCTTTGGGCTGTAACATTTAAATCTCTAACAGCTCTTTGAGAATATAAAGACTGAAAATTCCAAGGCAACACAGTTCAATAAGAAAAAAACAAAATGGTAAGCCTGAGTTTGGGGTTAGAAATCTTATAATATTTGACCTATTAGCCTTTCGTGGCTTTTAAAACTATAGCTGATGGAGGTGCTGCACACTTCTACATCACCAGCAGCTGCTGCATTTATGTTCTAAGGCAATACTTGCTAAATCTGTTCACTTGGAATTTTATTTCATTATTTATTTTTGCAGTGAAGGAATGTTACCCTTCTTCTTTTCCTAGAAGTGAGTTGAAAATTAGGCTTGGTAAACTCAGAAAGATCAACAGGCACACTTCAAAATATAATTTCTCAAAGTTTTAAAATTCAGATACATCAAAACCCTGCTTTCTGTCATCCAAGCTTTAAAATTAGGATTAAAACGGGAGTGGTAGGGGATTAAATCTCCCTCACATTTCCAGTCTTCATCCTACCTATGTTGTTTGGTAATGATGAAGTGCCATTAGTCAGTCAGAAGGCTAGTGACTCTAACTTGTAAGAACTTGGGCAATTTGCAAATAAAAATACTTCTACTGGTCATTGAGCATTCACCACTAACAACTAGATACTAAAAGTGCTGCTGCTTTGTGTAAATATTTAAAAATTAGTGTAGAACCTGAATGAGCTGACATGATGGAATGTGAACTGAAGATGCAACTCTTGGTGCATGACCATTCATTTGAGTGAGAAATTTATTTTAAATTCTTTAGGTCCTTAGAGATATTATCAACTTCTACATACAATTATTGACTTTTATATAAACCAAAACCCCCTGAAAATTGTAATAATGCAAGTAAAATTACCTTTCGTTGCTTCTACCAAATAGAAAGTGCTTTTTTCCTTTTTTACCCTATTTTCAAACCTGAACATAAAAAAAACTAATCCAGAAAATCAGATGACCTATTCATGAGTCTTGAGAACAGCATTAGCTTAAAACCAGTGGAGATAGCCCACACAGGCACCAAAAATCTGTCTAAATGTTCTTTTACATTCCCCCAAAATCTTTTCCTGTCTATTCAGAGATCACACAATATAATATAAAACAAAACAGATTGTCTGTCATCAAACTGAGGGCCAGATCCTGGCCCCTAACACAGCTGATCTGTGCCACTCCACTGTTGCAGAGTCGCCTTAAACCTGCCCTAAGCAGCCAGCTGGATATTCTGCCGGCATTGGAGCCAGGCTGGGGCCATTGAATCTGAGGACACGTCTTCACTACCCACCGGATTGGCGGGTAGCAATCGATCTATTGGGGATTGATTTATCGCGTCTAGTGAAGACACGATAAAATCGATCCCCGATGGCTCTGCCGTCGACTTTGGAAATCCACCACGGCAAGAGGCGGAAGCGGAGTCGACAACGGCGTGGCAGCAGTCGACTCGCCGCCGTCCTCACAGCCAGGTAAGTCGACCTAAAATACGCAACTTCAGCTATGCTATTCACATAGCTGAAGTTGCGTATCTTAGGTCGACCCCTCCCCCCGTAGTGTAGACCTAGCCTTAGTGTAATTTAAAACAACCCTGAGGCTGCTCTTAATTATGCTTTGTGCTAGATCAATTTCTGGCAGCCCAGAGAACTGGCGGTGCAGAGCTGTGATACAGCGTAATATCTGAACCTAAAAATGTGTAGCAGACCTGCTGAGCCTGTGAGAATTCCCTGCATGACAGACATGGCTTCGGTCCCAGTCCACAGATAGAAGGATCCTCCTGCGTAAATCCTATTTGCATAGAGTATCTCTGAAGTCAGTGGGACTCTGCCTGGGTATATGGTGAATCTGCACATTTTCTGTTACAGAATCAAAGCATTACTATTTTTTCATTACTAGATTTAGACAAAAAAGAAAAGGAGGTGGCCAGGCAAAGTTCTAGTGTTCTAATTCTGCAACCTGTAGACTCCTTGGAAGCACGGATTGAAATTTCAGGAGAGTATACTCATCCCTTCATCCTTCTGAGCTACATAAATGGAGTAAAGTTCATTTAGATTTATATTAATAATTAATTAGATGAGTTTTGCCATTGACAGTACCCTTGAAAATGTCCCTTTTGAGAGTGCCCACATTAAGGTGTCATGTTCTCTTTTTAACAGTCATGCCAGTAGGTTCACATATTTCTTTTAACAAAATAAAATCTTTTTTAAAATCTCAAATTAGCATGGGGCTCCATCTTGGAATTCCTGCTTGGTGGGGTTTTATGGTTGCTACAAAAACCAGACACTTACTCCACAGGAAGAACAGCAGTACTTGTGGCACCTTAGAGACTAACAAATTTATTAGAGCATAAGCTTTCGTGGACTACAGCCCACTGGGGGGCCCACGAAAGCTTATGCTCTAATAAATTTGTTAGTCTCTAAGGTGCCACAAGTACTCCTGTTCTTCTTTTTTGCGGATACAGATTAACACGGCTGCTACTCTGAAATCTTACTCCACAGGAATGCCTTATTCTTTAAATAATGGCACTGCAGGAAACCCCTTAAATAATATATTGGTGCTCTGTGCATTCTGCCTTGAAGCTTTGTCTTCTTATGTTCAACATTGGAGAATTATACTTAAGGACCAAATCCTGCAGCACTCAAATAAAATCAGGGAACAAGATCTGTATGTGTTGCATTTGTGCTTTTCCCTCTTGCAAGCTTTTACCAAGCAAGCCCCGTGTTCATTTTACACTCAGAATTGCTTTCAGAGAGATTATGTTTTTGCTTTGAATGTAACCTTAAATTTCAGCAGCTCCCTTATTTTCTTCACTGGGAGCAATTAGAATTTCCCAGCATCACGGTGGTGCAGTTTTCTGCCTTTGTTTAAGCATACGATGCAGAGGAAGCCTAACAGGCTCTTTCAGTACCTGTGATTAAGAGTAAGAGATGAAAGGCACTAAGGTCACAAGAGCTTAGAGGAACTGTGTGATAGTTCAAAACTCTAATGAACAACTTGCTGCTGAGCTAAATAAAACCCACGTTTACCCAGGGGTTTACTAGTGGTTCAGTTTTATTATCCTGTTTACAGAGTGGGGATTGGGGTCAGCAACATTGTTTTTGCTTTACATTGATAAAAAGATAGTTAAAGATGTTCTTGTCGTACCTAAGAAATTGTTTCTATGTACTTTAAATTCCTGGGATTTTTTAATCATTAGTTTGGTTTTATGCTGACCATTCTACACATAAAAAATAAGAGTTCTACATTTGGTCTTCAGTAGGCTAAGGGCTATATATGCTTGTGTATGTACAAGTGTAGTCAGTTTGTCTCACATCAGAGAATAAAATGAAAGGAAGACTGAGCTACCTTAGGGCAGGGGTTCTCAACCTGATGATCATGACCACTCTGCCCTTCCCATGCTGCTCAATGAGAAGGGGGTTCCAGTGTTATCCCAGTATGGAAAGGTGGAGAACCTCTGGCTTAGGCTGATCTTATATGGTAAGTGATAATTCATTTATTTTACACAAAATAGCACACAAAGTTTATATATATGATTCTATCGTGTCTAGTATATTACTTGAACCTCTGTCCAATGTCTGTCCTGTAAGAAGAAGAGAATGAAGCGTAAAGTGCTCTCTCTGTCCCTCAGTTGTAGTGGTCCCTGTTTTGGGTATAATGGCTAGTGGTTTATAGTTAGATCTTAATTTTGAGGAGAGGGACAAGTGGCTAATATCTTTTCGCAGTATATCACTCTGACCACTACAAGATCCCCTTGGAATCACAATTCATATTCTTTAAATGGGATAACTGATTCTTTTGTGTGGTTGGGATGGGGCCACACACAAGAGAAATGTATTTTATGATTTAGTTGGTCCTGTGGACTTATCAGTAAGGGGAGAATTCAAACCAGTACTCTACAAAAATATACTTCTTTCCTGGCTCTAAACATTCCATAGTTCCCCAGCCAATTAATATATTTCCTTCCTCTGTATACATGTGTTTGCTGTTTGCATTACCACTTATTATATGCAGGGGCGGCTCTATGTTTTTTGCCACCCCAAGCACAGCAGTCAGGCAACCTTCAGCGGCATTTCTGTGGGTGATCTGCCAGTCCCGCGCCTTCGGCATACATGCCGCCGAAGGCTGCCTGACTGCCTCTCTCATGGCGACCAGCATGACGCCCCCCGTGGCTTGCCACCCCGGGCACGTGCTTGCTGTGCTGGTGCCTAAAGCCGCCCCTGATTATATGGAATATCAGATGCTTCTTTGACTAGTCTTACACAGCTAACTATTCTCTCTTGCCTATCTGTAGCTCATGCCCAATTTCAGCAATCCATATTCACATAATTGTAACATCCATTGCCCCCTCCTATCTTCATATGTTAAAAGAACGAGGAGTACTTGTGGCATCTTAAAAACTAACACATTTATTTGGGCATAAACTTTCGTGGGCTAAAACCCACTTCATCAGATGCATGGAGTGGAAAATATAGTAGGAAGATATATATATACACAGAGAACATGAAAAGATGGCAGTTGCCATACCAACTCTAACGAGACAAATCAGTTAAGGTGGGATATTATCAGCAGGAGAAAATACTTTGGTAGTGATAATCAGGATGGCCCATTTCAAACAGTTGACAAAAAGGTGTGAGTAACAGGAGGGGGGAAAATTAGCTTGGGGAAATAGTTTTTAGTTTGTGTAATGACCCATCCACTCCCAATCTTTATTCAAGCCTAATTTAATGGTGTCCAGTTTCAAATTAATTCCAGTTCTGAAGTTTCTCGCTGGAGTCTGTTTTTGAAGTTTTCTTTGTTAAAGAATTGCTACTTTTAGGTCTGTAATTGAGTGTCCATGGAGGTTGAAGTGTTCTCTGACTGGTTTTTTAATGTTGTAATTCCTGATGTCAGATTTGTGTCCATTTATTCTTTTGCGTAGAGACTGTCTGGTTTGGCCAATATACATGGCAGAGGGGCATTGCTGATACATGATGGCATATATCACATTGGTAGATATGCAGGTGAACGAGCCCCTGATGGTGTGGCTAGGTCCTATGATGGTGTCCCTTGAATAGATATGTGGACAGAGTTGGCAACGGGCTTTGTTGCAAGGATAGGTTCCAGGGTTAGTGTTTTTGTTGTGTGGTGTGTGGTTGCTGGTGAATATTTGCTTCAGGTTGGGGGGCTGTCTGTAAGCGAGGATTGGCCTGTCTCCCAAGGTCTGTGAGAGTGAGGGATCATCCCTCAGGATAGGTTGTAGATCCTTGATGATGCGCTGGAGAGGTTTTAATTGGGGGCTGAAGGTGACGGGTAGTGGCATTCTGTTACTTTCTTTGTTGGGCCTGTCCTGTAGTAGGTGACTTCTAGGTACTCTTCTGGCTCTGTCAATCTGTTTCTTCACTTCAGCAGGTGGGTATTTTAGTTTTAAGAATGCTTGATAGAAATCTTGTAGGTGTTTGTCTCTGTCTGAGGAATTGGAGCAAATGCCGTTGTATCTTAGAGCATGGCTGTAGACAATGGATCGTGTGATGTGGTCTGGATGAAAGCTGGAGGCATGTAGGTAAGTATAGTGGTCAGTAGATTTCTGGTATAGGGTGGTGTTTATGTGACCATCGGTTATTAGCACTGTAGTGTCCAGGAAGTGGATCTGTTGTGTGCACTGGTCCAGCCAGAGGTTGATGGTGGGATGGAAATTATTGAAATCCTGGTGGAATTCGTCAAAGGCTTCTTTTCCATGGGTTCAGATGATGAAGATGTTATCAATGTAACACAAGTAGAGTAGGGGCGTTAGGGGACAAGAGCTGAGGAAGTGTTGTTCTATGTCATCTATAAAAATGTTGGTATACTGTGGGGCCATGCGGGTACCCATAGCAGTGCTGCTGACTTGAAGGTATACATTGTCCCCAAATGTGAAATAGTTGTGGGTGAGGACAAAGTCACAAAGTTCAGCCACCAGGTTTGCCGTGACATTATCGGGGATACTGTTCCTGATGGCATGTAGTCCATCTTTGTGTGGAATATTGGTGTAGAGGGCTTCTACATCCATAGTGGCCAGGATGGTGTTTTCTGGAAGATCACCAATGGATTGTAGTTTCCTCAGGAAGTCAGTGGTGTCTCAAAGATAGCTGGGAGTGTGGATATATGCCATCATGCACCAGCAGTGCCCCTCTGCCATGTACATTGGCCAAACCGGACAGTCTCTATGCAAAAGAATAAATGGACACAAATCAGACATCAAGAATTATAACATTCGGAAAACACTTCAACCTCCATGGACACTCAATTACAGACCTAAAAGTCGCAATTCTTTAACAAAAAAACTTCAAAAACAGACTCCAACAAGAAACTGCAGAAATGGAATAAATTTGCAAATTGGACACCATTAAATTAGGCTTGAATAAAGACTGGGAGTGGATGGGTCATTACACAAACTAAAAACTATTTCCCCATGCTAATTTTTCCCCCTCCTGTTACTCACACCTTTTTGTCAGCTGTTTGAAAAGGGCCATCCTGATCATCACTACAAAAGTATTTTTTTCTTCTGCTAATAATAGCTCACCTTAATTGATTTGTCTCATTAGAGTTGGTATGGCAACGCCCCATCTTTTCATGTTCTGTGTATATATATATAACTTTCTACTGTATTTTCCACTCCATGCATCTGATAAAGTGGGTTTTAGCCCACGACAGTTTATGCCCAAATAAATTTGTTAGTCTCTAAGGTGCCACAAGTACTCCTCCTTCTTTTTGCTGATACAGACTAACATGGCTACCACTCTGAAACCTGTTCATATGTTAAGTGATTCTAGACTTGAAAGCTCTTTGGAGCAGGGGCAGTAGGAGTTTCACTGCAAGGATATATTGTAATAGGCAACAATGTCTTCATTGAATTTTTGTTTTTCCCACACTAGTGAGCAAAAATAATCTCTCTCTAGTGCTTCAGAGTGCTATGAAGGAGAAAACTTCAGTGCCAGCCCACATCCTGTGACCCTGGACAGGATCAGCAGCACATGCAAACTGGAGTATACACTTTTTTTTGTGACCAGCAATGGCTTTCCTCTCATTATCCTGCTCTGTAAGTGAAAGGTGGTTCCAGTGTCAGACACGTGTCCAGAATTGCTCTGCTGCCTATCTCCTTTCTTTTAGCATTTTATTATTGACAGAGACCACAAGCTTTCCATAGTTTGGGCTGAACCTAGAATTGCTATTTCTAAGCCTAATTTTGATCCTTCCATCTGCTGTAACTTTATACAAACCAAACTGTCCATAATTTCAAGTGTGTGATGTTATGCAGGTATAGATTTTTTTCTGGGAAGTTTGAGGCTAATTGTATAATATAAATTTACAACCATAATTCCAGCTTAATGAAGTTTTTTCAGGAATTTTATATGGTTTATGAATTACACCATGAAGCCAGCATATTTCAATATGTAATTTATACAAATTTGTAACGATTCATTTGATAGACATTGACTGTGGATTTCAATTCATCATGGATCAGTAATACTGTAATTACACAGTAATGATTAAAGAACTTATTCACAAATTGCTATATCAGTAGGAGCTAGTATTGGAGAAGGGTAGGCAACTACTGTACAGAAACTAAATCTTTAAGTCAATTGTTACACGCTAACGTGGCTTTTTGAACATATCCAGGGAGACAATAATACAGTGTACTGTCTGTGGATTAGCTAAAACATCATGAAAAATGTAATGTAATTTTGATATAGTTGTGAAATGAAATATTACTTATGACCACACACACTTCTATTGATCAAATGACTTTTAAAGATATCAATAACAGTATTAAATCCTGAATTAATAAGGACACAAAGAAGTTTAGGGGTAGGATTTTCATTGGCAAAAAAAAGCAGTTATAACTAAACTCCTATTAATCTCCATACTGTTATTGGTAACTTTAAAAATCATCTGATCAATAGGGGTATGTCTACACTACGAAATTAGGTCGATTTTATAGACGTTGATTTTTCAAAATCGATTTTATACAGTCGATTGCATGTGTCCACATTAAGTGCATTAAGTCGGCGGAGTGTGTCCTCACTACCATGGCTAGCATAGACTTATGGAGCAGTGCACTGTGGGTAGCTATCCCAAGCTCCCAATGCCTGATGGGGCAAAAACATTGTTGCGGATGATTTGGGTACATGTTGTCAGTCGCCCCTCCCTCCGTGAAAGCAACGGCAGACAATCATTTCGCACCAGACACCAGGGCAATTAGAAGAGCACAGCAAGGCGCGCTGCACATCAGAGAGGCTTTGAAAACCAGTTTCATGACTAGCCAGGCTTCGGTGTGACAGTTGTATGTGTTTCTCCTTGATGCAAACCCGCCCCTTTGTTGATTTTAATTCCCTGTAAACCAACCACTCTTACAAAATAAAGTAACTATTGTTTTGAAACCATGCATTCTTTATTAATTAAAAAAATATAGATAATGGATAAGGTAGGCCGGGTGGGGTGGGAGAGGAGGGAAGGACAAGGCCACATTGCTTATTGTAGCCACACCCTAAAAATCAAACTGTTTGAATGACAGCCTTCTGTTGCTTGGGCCATCCTCTGCAGTGGAGTGGCTGGGTGCCCGGAGCCTTCCCCCCGGCATTCTTGGGCTTCTGGGTGAGGAGGCTATGGAACATGGGGAGAAGGGTAGGCGGTTATACACTAGATGCAGTGGGGGTCTGTGCTCTTGTTGGCTTTCCTGCACCTCCAACAGATGCTTCATCATGTCCGTTTGCTCCCCCATTAGCCTCAGCATCGCGTCCTGCCTCCACTCTTCGCGCTCACTTAATTCGTTCCTGGCCTCTGCCACTGAATGCCTCCATGCATTAAGCTGTGCCTTATCAGTGCGGAAGGACTGCATGAGCTCGGAAAACATGTCATCGCAAGTGCGTTTTTTTTGCCTTTTAATCTGCGATAACCTCAGGGACGGAGATGATGGGGGGACTCCATGGTCATCTGTGCTGCGGAGTTCGCCACGCTGACCAAACACGAATTGAAATTCAAAAGTTCCTGGGGCTTTTCCTGTGTACCTGACTAGTGCATCGGCGTTCAAAGTGCTGTCCAGAGCGGCCACAATTGAGCACTCTGGGATAACTCCCGGAGGCCAATACCGTTGATTTGCATCCACACTACCCCAAATTCGACCCAGCAAAGTCAATTTTAGCGCTTCTCCCCTCGCCGGGAGGAGTACAAAAGTCGATTTTAAGAGCCCTTTACGTCGATGGAACGGGATTGGTTGTGTGGACGCATTCATTTTTAAATTGACCTAAAGTGGCTAAATTCGACCTAACCCCATAGTGTAGACCAGGCCTAGAAATGTGTATGCTTACAAGTAATGTCTCATTTCACACTATATCAAAATTGATGTGCAATGGAAATTGGGCACCTAAGTGACCTGTGTATCTTTGAAAATTTGCACATTAATCCTTAAGTATATATATTATATACAAACAAAGGAAATGATGCAGACAATTTAGGTGTATGTAGCAATTGCCATATATCTCAACTATGTATAAATCAGCAAAGTGGTTTAATAAAAACACAGTCTTTACTTAAAAGGACAAGTAGCAATTAAAAATACATATTATTAGACTAGTATGCATAATAGTGTTTGACAAATATTTATCATTCCTTTATCATTTGTGCCATTTAATTTGTATCTTATTGTTAAAACAATCCTCTTTCTAGTCATTTCTCTACATTCAAGCATCTACCTTTCACAATAATTCCTATAAAAAGGCACTATTTGATGCAATGTTAAGTGCTAAGTAGAGTTATTTAGATGTGAATGGAAACAAAGAAAGTAATGCCAGTAACATAAGGCAGAGTGTTATATTCAGGTCCAAATATGAATACACCCAGTTGATGAGGGAGGTGAGTCAGAGACTGTGAAGTCCGCTAGGGACTTCACTATTGCTATTGTTTTCACTTGGAAGGTACTCAGGTACTATGTTGATGAGTAGCAGTATAAATCTCTTAAGAGAATAGATAGGTAATCTCAGTGTTAAGATGAATATAAACTGAAATGATTAATTTTCCTCCATGAAAAATTGCCTCCCCATGTAGACAATAAGCTACACAAATCCAAACTATCAGAGGATTTCTAAAGCTTGCAGATTTTGAGCCCAATCAACTTATATAAATTGTCACATTACAGTTCTGTATCTTCAGCCTTATAAAAGGAGAGGATAGGATGGTCTTGTAAATCAAGCACTGGATTGAAGTCAGAAGACGTGGATTCTATTCCTGACTGTGCTAGTGACTTCCTATGTGGCCTTAGCATAGCAGTGTATATCGATCTGCAGTATATGAATTCACAGGCATTATCGAAGCAGGCACTGAAAGATTCAGCCTATGTACCCTAATCTTTTCTATGCCTTCTCTAATGGTGGCAATAATAGATAAGAAGCAAAGAAAAGCTAAAATAAAGGAGAGAGACAAATTACAGATTAATGTGTCTTCTAAATAAGATAAGCCAGTTAAAGATTCCTTTGAACTTCTAATAGATATTGACTCTTCTTTTGCCCACTTCAGGCATATGTATCTGTTACATGTAAACCAAAGAACAGCACATGCTAAATTCACTAAGATTTGTTTGAGCATTGCAATTCTTTCTTCTACATGTATGGCACACATGATTCCCCATCATAAGTTCTGAAACTAACAGAATTCTCTACCTATGCTATTAGTTAAGCCACAACCTCCAGTAATGTGATGCTGCTTTGCTTGTTTTTAATGACAAATCTAAATTACATTAGAAACTTCTCTGATGAAAGTTGGGTGTGTCCCTTTCAGCCGTTTCCCTATTGTTTTGTTGTTTGTCCACTTCTGTTTGAGTTAGCAAAAGGATTGTGGATACCTATTATATATTCACCCTCTTCTTAGGATAATAAAAGGATAATGTACTACTCTTCTCCCAGATAATCCTTTGGAATAGATTTTAAACTGTCCTTTTTCACTAAGGCTAATTTTTGCTAGCTTAATTTAGTGAAATTTTTAAGAACTTTCTTTCTCAAAAATGCTCTCAGAATTCCTTTTTGCTGGCAAGAGAGCCTAAGCATAGTTCATTGAAAAAATATGAGTAAAATCTAATCACTTTAATTGGCTGCAGGCAATAACATTAAGATATAAAGCATTCAACCCCTGCAGAAAAGCTGTTGTTCTCTGGATATATAATGGGTGAATGACATTTCTGATGACACAGAGAGAGCTCTACTGGGCATATTGTACTAAAGTCTTCAATATTGGGGTAAGCGGTTTCATATCAGACTGTCTTTTCCTGATATTCGATGAGAGGTGCATATCCTTAACTAGCAAACCAGAAAAAAAGGAAAGGAACATCTTTTGGATGTAAAGATAGAAACAGACCAGTCAATCAGAAAGGGGAGGATATTTTAAAAGGTTCTTCCAAGGTAATTGTATCTAGGGCAGGGATGGGCAAACATTTTGGCCCGAGGGCCACATTTGGATGGGGAAATAGCATGCAGGGCCATGAATGTAGGGTTGGGGAAGGGGGTTGGGATATGGGAGGGAGTGCAGGGTGTGGGAGGGAGTGCAGTGTGCAGGAAGAGGCTCAGGGCAGGGGGTTGGGATGCAAGAGGGGGTGCGAAGTGCAAGAGGGGGCTCAGGGCAGGGGGTTAGGGTGCAGGAGTGGTGCGGCAGGGGGCTCAGGGCGGGGGGTTGGGGGGCGGGAGGGGTGGGGGGTGCGGGGCCTGGCGCCACTTACCTGGAGCAGCTCTGGTGTGGCAGCGGTGCGCAGCGGGGCTAAGACAGGCCCCCTGCCTGCCTTGGCCCTGCGCCACTCCCGGAAGCGGACGGCACCACCTCCCTGCGGCCCCTGGAGGAGAGAGGTTAGAGGGCGCCGCATGCTGTTCTCCCCTGTGGGTACCTCCCCTGAAGCTCCCATTGGCCGCGGTTCCCCGTTCCCAGCCAGTGGGAGCTGCGGAGGGCGGTGTCTGGAGGTGAGGGCAGTACACGGTGACCTCTGTCCTCCCATCCCCGCAGATACGTGGTGCCAGCCGCTTCCAGCAGCAGCGCGGGGCCCACAGCGCCATGGGGGTGGCAATCCCACAGGCCGTAGTTTTCCCACCCCTGATCTAGGGTTCCCAGGCGTCTGGTTTTCTACTGGAATGCCCTGTCGAAAAGGGATGCTGGCGGCTTCGGTCAGCGGTGCTGACCAGGCCGTTAAAAGTCCAGTTGGCAGCGCAGCGGGGCTAAGGCAGGTTCCCTGCCTTCCCTAGTTCCACAGGGCTACCAAAAGCAGATGGCATGTCCAGCTCCTAGGCATGGGGCGGCCAGGGAGGCTCCATGCGCTGCCCCTGCCCTGAGTGCCAGCTCCGCAGCTCCCACTGGCCAGGAACTGCGGCCAGTGGGAGCTGCGGAGGCAGTGCCTGTGGGCGGGAACAGCCCACAGGAGCTTTGAGAAGGGGCAGGGAGGGGGCTCGGGGAAAGGTCGGGGCAGGGGTAGGGCAAGGGTGTTCAGTTTTCTGCAGTCAGAAAGTGGCAACCCTAGTTGTATTATTACATCATAACATAGTCCAATTTTATGCAGGATTAACACAGGACTGGAAATACAGAACATGATAGCAGATACTGTAGGAGACAAAAACTTGTAACTCAAGTGCAGAATTTTGTAGAAGGCAAAAAGATTATCTGCATGATCCCTCTGGCTCCTGATTCTTTATTAGGTTGCAGATCTGCATAGTCAGTAAAAGGGGGGAAATTAAAGGCTTTTTGTCAGATGTGTGGTATTTACAGAAACCAGAAAATATGTAATTGAATAAGTCCAATCTGAATAGAATGTTGGTTGATAGCATTGTCTGGTGAAGGTATGCCATTATATAGCAGGAAAGAGGTGACATAGTAGTATACATTTCAGTTATGTCGCATCTCTGATGTATAGTTTACTTTGTAAAACTTAACTCTCACTTCCAACAATAAAGTAACAGTTGTGCACATTCAAAGAATGACCTCTGAGGACAATGATATATAATTAGTGAGAGCAGAAGTGGTTCTAATCATATGTTTTTTTAACAGCAAAAAAATGCTAACAGTTTTCTGCTTCTACATTATTCATGAACTTCCTATTTATACATATTAATGAAAGCAGAAATTAAAAAGAACACTACGAATATTTTGACACTTTTTCTTCTTTTTGTTGTATGCTGAACAGCTGTAAAAATTGCACCTAAACCAGCTGTTTCCTCTGGAAAAATCTAAGATTAGAAATAAAGATTTATATGCAAATATTGTTCATCTTTGATAGTAAAATATTTTTACTTTGTAAAACTGAATAAAATGGTTTTATTTTGGTGGAGTTTTGTGGGGGGGGGATAGTTAATTAGATGTTCGCCTAAATATGGTAACTAAATAGGCTTTCTCATTTTTTTTCCTTGGTTTCATTAAGTACATAGGAGAGGTCTGAGTTTTAAAAGTGATGATGAGCACCAGCACCCAGCGTTCCTATTGGTGTTAGTGGGAGTTGATACTCAGCATCTCTGAAAATCAAACTATGTGCATTGTGTGGTTTCCTTTAATCTTTTTATACTGAGGTAGTTGTGCAACCCTGTACTGTAGGAAATATTTCCACAGTTTGGCTTCATAATAGCAAAAGGCCAGGAACAGGTTAAGCAAGCATTTATGGATTACATTCAAAAGAGGGCATAGAAAGCCCCCTTTTATTTCTTACATGGAATACAACCACTCATTTTCCCCTTTCTTTTTCTAGTTTTAATTATAAAGTAAGGTTGAGCTTTAAAGCAATGTCTTTACTACGATCTCCATTACCGATTGCTACACAGTGATGGATTTCTCTTAGCAGTTAGAATACCCTGTATTTCAGAGGTAATGTGTGTATCATGATGTAGAGGTTATCGTGGTAAGTGCTTACTTCTACAGGCTTGATAAATAAACCATAGCATAAAAATTGACAGAAATGGCCAGGCTTCTCGGGGCAAGTTAGATTAATGCTCCAGCCTTTCAGGAAAATTTCCCTTTTGTGTTAACTGATTGAGATTAAAATCCCTGTTTATTCCCCCTCTTCTCTTTGGCTGACAGTCCACTTTATGTCTGGCACATTTTTTCATGGAAGACTAATTGAGTTGTTTCAGGCATGCAAAGAAAGATAATATTACGAAGATTATATATTCAGGTTAGTTTTGTGCTTTTCCTGGTGAAAGTTCTGGGAGAAAAAGATAAAAACAGCCTATGAAACTTTGATGAATATGGGATCTCATTTGAAAATTGGCTGTGCTTTTTATTACCTTTCATTTTTGAGAATGCTAGGCAGTGTTTTGTAACTTCAGACCCATAATCTATCTCTCTTTTTTATTTACATATCAAATGTGTTATTTTCTTTTTGTATTTTGGCATAGTGCTTTTATAAGGTTACTTATCATTTGGACTTGTTTTTGCTATGTCTTGGTATTTATTGGCCAGATTTTCCAAAGTATTTAAATACTTAAAGATGCAGTGGGAGTTTTCAGAAGCACCTTGGTGTTTTTGAAAATCCCCCTAGCTGGCTATCTGCATCTTTAGGCATCTAAATACATTTGAAAATCTGGCCCTGTGTGGCTTTGCATAGAACAGTGGTTCCCAAATTTGTTCCACCGCTTGTGCAGGGAAAGCCCCTGGCAGGCCGGGCCAGTTTGTGTACCTGCTGCGTCTGCAGGTTCGGCCAATCGCGGCTCCCAGTAGCCGCGGTTCGCTGCTCTAGGCCAATGGGAGCTGCTGGAAGCGGCATGGGCCGAGGGACATATTAGCCGGTGCTTCCAGCAGCTCCCATTGGCCATGAGCAGCGAACCACAGCCACTGGGAGCCATGATTGGCCAAACCTTTGGACATGGCAGGTACAAACCGGCCCGGCCTGCCAGGGGCTTTCCCTGCACAAGCAGTGGAACAAGTTTGGGAACCACTGCACTAAACCCTTTCAAACTATGATTGGGATGGACTGTGGATGGCTTGTGGCGAGTCCTCTTCCCTGCCAAGAGTGACAGCCTATCTATAGACCACAGCACAGTCACTATCTCCAGCTTTGCAAGACATTCAAATAATAGTGTAGTTTATTACCTTCTTGCATCCAGTGTGTCTCAACTTCAGTGCAGTTTTTTTAAGACTGACACAAATTGAGATCATTTCCCCTCTTCTTGTTTTCTTTTGTTAAATTGAAATCTCTTGGTGATTACTAGTGGCATCAGAAGACAACGTGTATGTAGTACTTGCACAATCTGTGTGCAACAGGCCAAAAGTTTTACCTGCTTCCATGCTCAGGAGAGAAAACTGGGTACAGTTTGGGCTTTGTTATAGTATTTTTGAGTTCCAAATGTTCTCTATGTTCTACACTATCAAAATTCCTCAGTGGTTGCCATTATGAATTTTATTTCAATCATTATTTTCAGTGGTGCCCCAAAGCACTAACTTATGTACAACAATTCCTGTTATTTCTCATGATCTCTTAAGTTATGCCCAAATGGAGTTTTCCTACAGTCACTGGTGGCTGTACCGTACTTTCTTAGTAAGCTGCTCTCTCTTTGCCTGTTTATAGCTGCTACACTTACTATTTATTATCTTTGCATTACACAGAAGTGTGTTTGGCAAACTTCTTCCCCTTCCCCTTCTTTCTTTCCTCTAGAACAGTGGTTCCCAAACTTATTCCGCCATTTGTGCAGGGAAAGCCCCTGACGGGACGGGACGGTTTGTAAACCTGCCGCATTCCACAGGTTCAGCCAATCGCGGCTCCCAGTGGGGGCGGTTCGCTGCTCCAGGCCAATGGGAATTTATCTATGTCACTTCAGATTCTGGGAGGCTTTGCGAGCATATGTAGTTAAGTAATATACGTTCGGCTCCATTATAGTTTATTTTTTCTGAATATCGGTGCGAACAGTCCTGTGGTGCTTTTCTCAGTGGATTGCCAAAACATGTCCATTGTCACCACTCTTAACTTTGGAACATGAATAATAGGTACATACGGACAGATTCAAATAAATACAACAAAATACCTGCAGATCAGTGTAGACGGGCCCCTCGTCACTCACTGTACAAATTAGCTGGAGACCACTCTTTCAAACACCAGTGCCCTTTTATTTCCCTGTCTTTTCCCACCACCACCTATATACAGCTATATACAGCTCAATATCAGTCAGGTAGCCCCTTGGGGAACAGCTTGCTATTCCAGCGAACTGGGAGCAACAGGCCCTCACTCCTCACTTTCCTGTTCCTCTCCTACTTCCTTCCTGCTAGCTTTATAGGCCTTCCCCCATCAAGCTCACAGGTGTCTCTCCTTCAGGGCTCTAATCGGCCACAGCCTGTCAGCTCCAATCTCTTCCCCTTCCTGGGAGCTGAGCTAGCAGGCTCTGCGCTAACAGGGGCTGAGTCAGTGCATTTTGGCCAGCACCCTGTTACAATCAGCAATAAATTGTTTTATGATTTTGTGCTTGAACAGAGTAAGAAAAAAAAAAAGTCTGCTACCCTCCCATAATTAAGGTGGATTATTAAAATCATTTGCTTATCCAGTGCAAAGCAATGTGCTACCAGTACGTATGGTTGTCTTTGTCATGTTTATTTTGTTATTAAATGATTTGTATTATGATAGCACCTAGGGACCCCAACAGGGACCAGAGCCCCATTGTAATAGGCATGTACACACATGAATTGCACATAATGAGTCCCATAGTGGTCAAATTCTGTGTAGCTATTTGAGTGGAATTTTGCATATGTGAGAGAAGCGAGCAAGCTTTCTCTGATTCAGCATCTTTGGTAATAATGATGATGTTTTATTGATAATACTTGGCACATATATATGACCTTTTGTCCTAGCATTTTAAGGTTCTTTCACATTATCTGAGTATACCTAAGGAAAGTATAATTATCTCCATTTTGCAGAGGAGGAAACTGAGACACAGAAGGTATTTGACTTGTACAAGATTATACAGTGTGTTGGTGGCACATCTGGGATGCTAATCTAACAATCCTGATTCACAATCCCTTGCATTAGTCTTTACTTTGTGTACTTTCTCTCCTCCTGGTTCCTCTAACATGATGGATAAGCCCTTTGAGCTCTGAGCATGGTGAGCGTATAAAATGCCTGTGGTGAGCATGTAAAATGCCTGTGGTGCAGAGGATAAGTCGGACTCTGTGAGAGAGGAAGAGATCTCAGGGAAACAGACCCATGTTGCTGATTCTGGCTTTAGGAGTTGGAATTGTAGTTTGATGAGCAAGGTAGGCGGAAACTCCCTCAGTGACAAGGCATGATGCTGGCCCTTGATTGTTCCATTGTGTAACTTTCTGAGAATCAGAGAGCAGGACAAACTGGAAAATATAGTTTACCCATATTATTCCTAGCTTCTGGCAAGGCATTATAGGACATAAGGAAAATTGATAAACAAGATGGGGTGAGATCTGGAGAAGCCTGGCAATGGTGATGGGCACCTCTCCTAAAAGGTGTGGGCAGGTAAACCCACCCTGTTGTTGTTTTTTCAGTCTGTAGTGTGATGGAGTTTACAAAACCCTCCCTAAGGCCGAGGCAGGGGAAAGGCTGGGGCAGTGCTGGGCCAGGAAAACTCCACCGCTGAGCATGCTCCTGGGGAAAAGAGCAGTATAAAAAGAATTCCAGCAACCCAGGCAGGGCATAGGAGAGAAACCATTTCCAGGAAGAGCAAGTTCCTGAGATAGGAGGAGAAGGAGATCTTACTGAGGAGGTCTGGCTGTTTGTCTTTCCCTCCTCCTTTGAAACATCACCCCAGAGATAGGGAGAACTACATGTGGGTGCACCAGAGGGTTGTATGCATCAGCCCTGAGACTTTGGGGGTTTGGAGCAAAGGACTATATAACAGCAGTCACACCCCAAGCTGAGACTTTGGGTAGGATAGAAAGTGGCACAGGGGAAGATGAACAGGAAGTGACCCAAGCATAGGCCAGCCCATGCTATCACACTTCCAGGGCTCTGGGCCCAGTGAGGTGGGAGTCCCTGGGTTTCCCTACCCAGCCCAGAGCCCCCTATGCCTAGCCCTGGAATGGCAAGGAAAATGACCTAGCTGAACCCCATCTAGGGATCCCAGACACACAGAGTGAAAAGAGAGACCGGGCAGTGGGCCCTAACTCCTAGCTGACTGACCTGGCAACCTTGCAACAGTAGCTTTAATGTGACTTTGGGATAAACACTTGTGATGAGTGTTTGGGATTGTGAGCATGTTTTTTTATTATTATTATTTATATATATATATATATATATATTGACAAGTCGTAATAAAGGCCCTAGGTCAGGAGCAACTTTCCATTCACAAATTCCAAAGATTTGTCCTTATCTCCCCTCCTGGCTAGTGACAATCTCTCTCTCTCTCTCCTGTTTTTTCCCTCACTGTTGCCTTTCTCTTTGCCCACTACCTGCTCCTTTCTTCCCCATTATCCCTCTCCCTCACAGTGGGCTGGTCTCCTCTTAACTCTTTCCTTCCCTTCCATTTCTGTCACCCCACTGCTCCTGTCGCCCTACCCAGAATTTGACTAACTCACTTTGTCTCCCTCTCCTTAAATTTATTTCCCACTATTGGCACTGTTTCTGCTCCTGAGGGCCAGGAGATGAGTGGGTGAATGTGTGTAAGGCAGTGCTAGCTTAGGGTTAGGGTTACCATCACCTACCACTGTGTGCTCCACTGAGCAGTGAGACTGAAGGAGTTGATAGAGGGAGCTGTGAGAGGTGAAGAGAGAAAATAATCTTGGCTGCCTGCTCAGCAACTGCAAAAATAAGTAAACCCTTGTAGCTAAGAAGAGGCACTGCAGAGAGACCTTGCTGACTTCCTGCAGTCCCTCTGCCTCTTACAGCTGTGGTGAAGAATGACCGGGGCAGGCTGCAACTTTTGCTGTACTGAGCTGTAATGTTTATTAGCTGGCAGTTCAGAGACAAGAAAACAAGCTGAAGATGAATCAGTCTCTAGCTCCTCGTGCCAACAAGTTTGAATGTGTATATATAGTTAAAATTTCTGCTTAGGAGACAAGATGTTCAGAGTGCTTGTATTGGTATTTATGTAAATTCTAGTTGCTGATGGAAGAGTTGCATCCTCAGAAGGGGGATGTTCATTCTCTCAACAACAAAAGAGGAATGAGATTTAGAGATTGTGGATGCAGTGTTCATAGGCAGGGGAAATTCTGTTGTCCAGTAACCTGGGACAAGTAGGTGTGCTATCTGAACAAATAAGTATTTACTTGTCCTGCCCACCAAACCAAGACCACAGAGCAGGCTGAGTAATGTCAGGCACAGCAGCAGTGGCTAGGGTTGCCAGCTGCCTAATCTCATAAACCCAAACACCCTTGCCCTGCCCCCTGTCCTGCCCCTTCCCTGAGGCCCCGCCCCCCGCTCATTCCATCTTGCTCCCTTGCTGTCCCCCGCCCTCACTCACTTTCACCAGGCTGGGGCAGGGAGTTGGAGTGCGGGACGGGGTATGGGCTCTGGGAGGGAGTTTGGGTGTGGGAGGGGGTGCAGGTGGAATGCCAACAGACCCAGGTCGTCATCGGCAGGATCAAATCTGGGACCTCTGGAACTAAATCCATGAGCCTCTACTGCGTGAGCTAAAAGCCATATGGCCCTTAGCTAAGGCTGTAGAGCAAACTCATTAATCTCTCTCAAAGTGGTCTCGGTGCCACTTGATGGGACAGAACAACACAACCAGATGTGTGGGTTACATGGGCTCTGGGAGGGAGTTTGGGTGCAGGGAGCGGGTGCGGGTTCTGGGAGGGAGTTTGGGTGTGGGCCCTGGGCTGGGGCAGGGGATTGGGGTGCAGGAGGGGGTGAGAGAGGCAGCGCTTACCTCAGGCAGCTCCCAAAAGCAACCAGCACACCCCTCTAGCAGTGGCTCCTAGGCAGGAGGCTCAGGGGGTCTCCACGAGCTGCTACCCCTGCCCGCAGGCACTGCCCCCACAGCTCCCATTGGCCACAGTTCCCGGCCAATGGGAGCTGCAGAATCGGCACTCGAGGCGTGGCAGCATGCAGAGACCCTCTTGCTCCTCCCCAGGAGCCAGAGGAATGTGCCAGCCACTTCCAGGAGTGACGTGGAGCCAAGGCAGGTAGGGAGCCTATCTTAGCCCTACTGTGCCACCAGACTGTCAGTGCCTAAAATCTCCCGGTTTGGCTGCAGTGATCTCCGGGAGATAGAGCATAATTCTGATAGACTCCCGGCGAAACCAGGAGGGTTGGCAACCCTAACAGTGGCTGTCAGGGTTGCCTGAATAGGACTGTAGCAAACAGCTAAGTTGCCTTGGGGCAAGGGAGGTGGAGGAGTTGAACAGAGAAACAGAACTGAGCTACCAGTGAGAGGAAAGGTGCTGGAGAAAAGTGGTGGTTGAATAGAGCACGGACCTCAGATGCCACTATGTGGTAACTGTTGGTAAATGCTGACTTTGTAAGGGGGAGCTCCATAATGGTTATGTAAAGGGGACAGGGAGAAGGGTTATCTTGAATGAAGACACTTTGTTACATTGCACGACTGTCCAGAAATCCATAGCCATGATGTTCTAGTCATATATGAATCAGGAAGAGGATGTCTGAGGATCCTGCATTACAAACACTGGAGGAGAGATGGTGCAGAGTCATATTGCCTGTATTTGTGATACAATATTTATCTTAATTTTTAATCTGATTATGTATAATTGAAAGGTGTCAACTTTAAAATGTTCAGTCTACATAAGCAGTGTAAAGATTTCACTCTTCAGATTTATTTACTGGTACATTGTTTGAAACTTGTATGTGCTTCACTTTCTCACCCTTGAATTTTGTTGGATTTATACCATATGTACTGCAAGGAAATACCCTGGGGTCGAAACTAGTGGTGTAAATTTGTATAGGACGCTGTAATATGAAGGGGAACTTGTGAAAAGTTCCCTATGCATAGTGCTAAAATTTTCTCATTTGGTTACTATCCATAAATATGCCAAGAATCTTGTAAAAGGCAAAGTCTTGAACATGAACAAATGTGATATGGCTAGTTAAAGGAAGTAGCTGAGGTTTTTTAGTTTGTTGGTTGTTTGTTTTTTGTCAGTAGTACAGAGTAATATCACTGTCTAATCCTTCCATTTTTTTAAATATTCTTTTGTATGTTCCAGTGGAAAAATAACTTTCCATTCAAAAACACCTCACATTTACAATATACTGAATTAGCCAGAAATGTACTTATTTAAAAGTATTTAGAACATTTGACAGACTTTTGTACTCCATTTTTTTCCTTTTCAAGCTGTGAAAAATAATTCATCCTGCATTAAATAGGATGATTTCCAGTCTGTAATCTATCAAGAAATCCAGTATTATATATATATATAAATGTATATATCCATAGCAGATTGAAGGATTAGCAAAATTGGCAGCATTAACAATTGTTGGACCTAATCCTTCAGACACAGGGCCTGATGAGACATAGGGGCAATTTAGCCTAAAGACTACAGAATTGAATCCATTACTTGGTATGTAGTTCTTGTCCTAGACTTCTGCAGAGGGGTGAATTTCACCCGTAGTGTGTAATGTAGTGTCTTAAAGATCTAAATAGTAAAGTAATGAATTACCATTTTAGGTATACATTAAAATACTATGTAACACCATTTGGCAAGATTTAAAATACACTTAACTTTAAAAAACATATGCTGTGATTAAGGACAGACAGATAATAGCAAATGTACAGCAGTGAACAGTTCTTCATGGTCAGAAAGATGGAATGAATGACCTTCTTGATCCTTTCCAGTATCAGGCTCATAGGTATTAAATTAATTGTTAAACATCTTGTACAAATTGAAATATGAATATTTGTCTTGCTGTAATAAAAGAACAAACCACTCAGGTAAAATAAGCTATTATTTGGCAACTAAGGTGTGATAACTCATACCTGAAAAAGAGCTTGACTTGTTATTGCAGTATATTAATGATGAGTATAGGATACAGAATTAATTAAGGGCATCTCCATGTACCAATCCACTTAAACCTTTTCATCTGGAAGGTTTATATTTGAGTAAGTTTTTCCACTTACCATCACATTCAAATAGTCCCTGGCTTACTTTGGCTTAACGAGCCTTTTCATTTAAAAAAAATCATTATTCATTAACATATAAGGTACAGATTGAAGGAGATTAAATGCAATTAATGTAGTTAAGTACCAATGATCTTAATTGAAAATAGTTATGCAATTAATTTTCAACTCATATCAATACGCTAATGCCACTTTTATTCTGGACTTGTCAGTTTATTACTGTAAAATGTGGGAAATCTAACCATTTTTTACAGATCAAGAATAGATACCACTGATGCAGATTCAGCTAAAATGGATGTGTTGGTATGACCGTTATGTTTTGCTAAACAGATGACGAATTATTAATCTTGTAGCACTAGATATGGATACCCTTATGGAACAGGATGCTACTGAGTTTGAGTAAGGATATAAGAATCTCGCCTATAATAAAGAGTGCATTTCTCCATAATATGCCTTACCAATATATAGTACATGTAAATGTCATTGTATGCTATATATAAATATCTAATCATAACTGTTGAAATCCTTTACTGTTACCATAGTGAAAACTATTTCATGTAATATTAACCTAAAATTAATATAACTGAGGAGATTGTTGTAGGAGGAACATTGATTAGTATCTATAATGCAAAACATTAAGACTAGAGCAGGCATATGCTGGAACTATACTTAGGTCAAATGCAGTGAACATCTTTCCTTGACAATGCTAATTCACTGTACACTTTTCACTCCTGGGCTCTCCTGATAAAGTGCTATTAAGTTTTATGCTCTTCTACATAACGCATTACAAAACCATTTCAAGAAATATATGCTTTTATATACAGAGTAGATGCAGTTGTTTTAATCCTTTCACACATGGATCAAAATAAAATGTTTCAATAATGGGGGGGGGTTAAGTTATTTGAAAATTAAAGGCTTTAAAAAGCAATATATAAGTTCTTAAGTTTCTCTACCTCACATTTATTTGGAAAGTGGGGTACAATTCCTATAACTAAATATGTGAATAAATAAAAAAGCACAATGTAACCATATATAGTTCTATATCACTCTGATATAGGATCATTTCGTTTGCCAAGAAATCTGATTTTTTACAATGTGCTTTACATTATCTATGTATTATAAAAGCTGGTATCTAAGCAATGGTATGAGTGCCCTTCTGCTTAATTTTGGACCCACTCCAAGATTACAAAAGCTATGTTTCCTTTTAAAGAAATGTTGGACCTCCCTATCGTGATTATTTTTCAGCTTCTGCTGTGTGAAAATGGACTTTAAATAAGTTTTCACTTTTGGAGGGATTCTTCTGACACCAGCAGTTCTTTCAGTTAGTTTCAGTTCCATACATAGAACTTGTCTTTTCTATCACAGAGGTTTGAGTTAATCACAAAAGTCAGTTCTATGAACCGTGCAGATAATGTAGACTTGCAAACCTTTGGTAGTCTATACAAGCCCTCACATGGCTCAAAGAGCTGTTTATATTACTGAGGACTCTTCTTTTGCAAAGCCCCTTTTTAATGGTCTAGTTTATTTCTGAAGCAGTATTGAATGTGAAATCCACAAAATAGAAAAGAACGTTGTGATTTTTGGTATTGCTTAACAATTGTACTCACATAAAGTATTGAAATGGCCCTATCAACACCATTGTCAGCTGATGAACAACATACAACATATTACTTAGCCGCAGCAGAAGCTGAAGCCCATCTTTGTATTCATGGATCCCAGTAAAGTAAGATCTTTCATATCAAGGTGTTTTGGATGCACAGTTTTCTCTGTCCCTGCTGTGACTCTATGAAAATTGGTAAGTAGAAAGATACTTATGGTAAGCTTCATTGTGTAGTCTTTATTCTTAATGTGGAACAGTGTATTTCATTGTTTAATATTGTTCAATATAAAAAAGATATTTTCTGTTTGTGTTTTTAAAGGCCATGATTAGCAGAAGATATCCTTAACTTCTTTATATTCATGGATGAATAGGATATATTTTTTCATATGTTGTCAATGTGATGTTAAAGTTATGTAGTTGTAAATGTTCAGTGCAATTGGAGGAGAACTGCATTTAGGAAAGTCTTCAATGAAGATATTTGGTCATCTTTTCCCTGGTCCTGAGAAAGAGATGATTTTTCCAGTGAGGAAAAAGCAGGAATGCCAGGAGCTAAAGAGGCCAATTCCTTAAAGTAAGTATTATGTCATTTCCAGTTTGTTATAGAAAAATTGCTGAATACTGTGCACAAAATGCAAGTTACCACACGGAGGGGAGGGAAAGCATAAGTTGTATGCATGGGGCCTCGTATGACTAAAAGTTCTCTAGGTTCATTATTACACAATATGCAAGGAATTAAAGCAGAAAAAAACATAATTATCACTTTTTCTTATGCTTCTGTTTTGCTTTATTTTTATGCCAGAATAAACACTGAAAAAGAACCAGCATCTCCTCTTCAAGAACAAGGAGAAAGAAGAAAGCAATCTGAATAATACTGGAAGATTGAGCTGATCCACCGCTGTATGTCAGACTTCTCTAGTTTCTCCTGGTGGATCATGACCCAAATCTTAAATTTCTTGGATCTGCATTGCTCTTTCTCTTCTTTCATCAATAACATTTGAAGATGGAAAAAAGCTGGAAAACTCATTTAGAGAATACATGATAGTGTGTGGTGGTTAAATGTTCCAACAGCATGTGTCTGGTATGGGCAGTCATTCTAAATGAGTGGCAATAAACCTTTAGATCACACCAGTACTGTCTCATTTCATACATGAATATGCATATCTCTGGTGATGAATAAATAATTGAGAATTTCATTAAATAATATACATGACTTTATCTTGCTTTTTAAAACAGATTCTTCTTTTTGTATAAGTTCCACCCCCTTTTGACCAACCATGTTAAGAAAATGCTACCACTATTGATAAATTGGCAAAAATATTTGCAAGAATTTTAGAAGTGCAAACTTAGATTGTAGGATTTTTCTCTTCTATAGGTAAAAATTTACCTGCAGAAATAGAGTACAACATTTTTGTAACTGGAACTGACGTTTTCTGTATTAAGAAATATTATTTCTTATCAAAATCATATTTCTACACAGTGTTTACCATCGGGATAACCTGGAACTGAAATAGTTGTATCCTACACAGTACAGAAATGGTATCCTGAAGAACACTGGTATCATTCTATGTACCACAGTATTATAATTACATTGTGCTGTGCAAAATATATGTATATTGAACTACATGAGTTGGTCAACCTCAGCTCATGTACATGAAAGTCCGAATACATTGTCTCCCAGGTATACAAACTTCAATCTTTCTTCTTAGTCCACCTCTATTGCTGTTCCACCTTAATACATACACAGCAAATGCCTTTGCTAAAGACAAGGTCTAAATGTGGTGGATCCTGTGATTTTTGCTGTGATAGAGGGAGGAAAGGGTGGGAGGAGAGAGAGGCCATGTACCTCACTAGAACTTCCAGCTAAAATGCAACCTTGCTGGAGTTGGTTTGCTTTCAGTTCCTTCCACCAACCTGGGGTATCCCTCTCATACTGTGATGCTGTGTCAAGCCACAAACCTCTAGCAGGTACTGCACTTGTACAGACATACACAGGCAGGGACACACCCAGTTCAGTTACATGACTGATCTCCCAATCACTTATGAACCATCAAGAGGGAGGCTCCAGCCAATTTCTCCTAGCTTCCCAGCCTTGCATCCCAGAACTGTACTGTCTTGCACTGGTCAGAAGCCAATGAAAGTTCATTACCCAGTATGTCCCTCCCTCAATGTGGAGAGACACTAAGACACTAGCCTTAGTAAACTGAGCTGAGATTTTCCAAGCACTTCAGCCAAAACACACTGTTTTGGATAAAATATAAAAACAGATTTATTAACTGCAGAAAGATAGATGTTAAGTGATTATGAGTAGCAAGCACAAAGATCAAAGTTGGTTACTTAAGAAATAAAAATACACTTGCAGTCTGAGTTCTACAAACTAAACAGGATTTGAATCAAGTAGTGTCTCACCCTAACAGATGGTAAAAACAGGTCACAGATCCTCAATACATAGGCCGAGACTCTTTTCCTGCCTGGGACCACCCTCCCCATTCAAAGTCTTTGTCCTCCAGACATTTCTTCCAGGTGTTGAAGTGGGGTGGGAAGGGGAGAGGGGCCAAATGATGATGTTATTTCCCCTCTTTTGTAGTTTCTTCCAGCTTGCTAGAAAGATCTATGCTATGACATGAGGGTCCACCCCCATTGGTCAAGCAGTCTCCATTGTCTACGTGCTCTCCCTGAGATGTCTTCTAGGATGGCTGGCCATTGGGAGAGTGAATTCCCTTTAATGGGCCATCAGAATGACTGGCTACTCCACTGTTGTACCTGAAAGGCTGGTTCTGAGTGTTCCCAACCTCACAACAACTATCAGTAACTTATACAGCAATACTTAATAACCTCACCTATAATTATAGCACATATAATCTGTTCAACAGATCAAGGCTTTTAAAATGATACCTCACAAGGCATACTTTGTACAAAGCACATCATAATTATATAACATTGGTGAATATGGGGTTCCAGGTACTGCTTTGAGGTAGTGTGTCATAACTGGTTCAGTTGATTGCCATAATGATTAACAGTTTTTTCAGTGCTGTGATTTGGTAAACTTAACTCTTATAGTGTGGTGTGATTAATCTAGTGTAGTCAATGATATATTTGAGAAAACAAGCAAGTTTTTTTCACTGTACTGTTGGTAAATGACTCACTTTTCTGACCTGTTGGCCTGCATCGCCTTTCACAGATATAACACTACTTTTAAAAAAACAGCATGTTTTTCCTGTAACCTAATTTAGGGCACATTTATACTTACAGAATAAGCATATCCAGTATCATGTATGATTTATGTGTCAAATCCAGTTTACTGACAGAAACAATATTTGTTTCCAGAAGGTATTGATTTATTGATTCTCTTTATGTCCTGAAAGGTTGGTTTGTAAAGGTTATCAATACAAAGGGGAGATAATGTGGTCTCAGCGTAGATACACCAGAATGTGTCTGGACTCTTGATTGGTGTGACTGTCTTGTATATTAGGCAGTGGTGGGCTTGGTTCTTTTGCTGTTATTTGTTCATTTGTTTTTTCCCTGTATGTCTGTACTTTGATACATCTGATTATTATATACATTAGTGCAGAGGAAACAAAGAAGTTGTGGAAGCAAACTCTGATTTATGGGGGATAAATGAGTTGCTGGTAATCGACGGCTGTCAGGAATTTTAACAATACTACATAAAGAAGAGCTAACTGAAACAACATAGAAGAGATTTCTGCAGGTTAGAAGGTTTGTCCAGTTCGACTCACTTAAATGATCATAATGTTGCCGACCTGAATGGGCGCAACAACCCAAAATTTACCCTTTGTGTTTTAATAAAATGCATAGTTTGGAATAGAGTCCTCCTCCTTCCTTAGAAAATTGGGCAGGTAATAATATCCCAGCTCTGGCAGCCTAACCAACAGGCAACAGGTGTCCAACAGCTACAAGTGGCCTAACTAAAAAGATGCATAAAGTAGAAACCCATTTCTAGTGAACTGGATTGAAAATCTCAGACTGTGTCACTGTATCACATTGTGCAAATTTCAGTTCCAGATATAGTAAACATCTGCTTATAATGAACTTATTTTAGGGGGAAATGTCTTCACTGTGGACTCAGTCCTGCAGAAGTGCAAAAATGGCTATAGATCAGCACAAATTAAATAGCTATCAAATACACTGATATTTACATATTTCCACAAACTTAAGTAAGGGTATTCCTTACAACTCTGTAGATCTGCAATTTATGGCAGAACCTTCAAAATGATAGAACTCTCATTCAGGATTTGCTTATTCAGAAATACTGATCTTCATGGGTCCATTTTCCACAGTCACATGACTTCTGGAAGCACTTTGATGATCATCATCCATTCATACTGTCATTGCTGAGGTATATTTAAAGCAAGCTGAACCTCAAAAGACACATCTGCACACTTTCAAAGCAATTGCTCTGTTTTGCTTTATCAGCTTTTACCAATGTGTTTTAGACTGTGACTGTACTTGCCTTGGGCCGTGCTCTCCAGAAAAGCCTGTGCTGGGTTTTGCAGTTTCAGTTCTAGAATGCCTAAGATCTGCTTCTACATACACTCCCAGAATCAATTACTACAACATGGGACTTATAGTAGCTTTGGGGGAGCCGCGTGGCAGCTGCTACACACCTGAAATAAATGTGTGGGATCACACTTAGGGCACAATAAGAAGCTTGATACTTAACGCCTGTGGATTTTTGTCAGAAAATAAGATACAGCAAACCTAGCTCACTGCGGTTCAGCTAGAGCAGCACACTGTGGGGAGCTGCTGAACTCTGCTGAGTGCTGAGCAACACCGTTCAGCAACTCCAAATATCTCTGCATGCTGGGCAGTGCGCTGCAGGCTCAGGTCCTATACGAATTCCTCTATGTGCCTGTGTAAAGTATTAAAAAAAATAGCAAGCTGCCCCCATGAATACAGTAGGTATGAGAGAAGGAAAGAACTAAAGCCCCGCTGAAGAATAAATCTTGGAAATGTTTAGAGGGAAACCAGTACCAGCAGCAGGTCTGCATGAGGATTTTCCTTTAGTGCTTGGATGGATAAAAATTGTCCAAACCCCTTGCATTGTTCTCCAAACACTTTTTCAGTGTGGGAGAAGATTTATACAGGACTATAATTATATACCGCATATGTGGATATTACTCTACTGAAATAGAGGTCAAATTCTGGATACATATGAATTGCTTTCTGTACCTGATTGGATGCCAGTGATGTCATGCCAATGTCAATATGCCCAGTAAATTCATATGTCTTACTTCTTTATCCTAGCTTAATTAAAATTTTATTTTAAAATATGACACTGCAATCAGTGCTTTTGTATATGTCTAGCAGTTAAAGTCACACAGTTGTCCTCATATTTCAAAGAGGCATTCATTAATCTCTCAGGAATTCACTTGTTGTGCTTTATGGATTGATTTTATGTTATGTTTTCACAGAATTAAGAGAAGATCAGAGGTGTTTAGGTTAGACTATTTCACACTGTCTAAACCTTATCCTGTTCCAAAACATTTTGGATATGTTTATTCATGATGCTGTTTGGATCTTCAGAGAGAAAAACAAAACAGCTGGTTTCCTCATGAACACACTGGGCTATTTTAATAAAAATAAAAACACATTAGTGCATCATTAGTAATCTTTTAATGAGAATGTCAGTTGTTGGGTTTAGTGTGTGAGTGGTGTTGGTGGCCTGTGATACACAGGAGGTCAGACTAGATGATCTGGTGGTCACTTCTGGCATTAAACTCTGATTCTACTACTTTCTCAACATGTTATTGTTAAAACTATACAAATTATTAGTCAACTAGAGATTTAATGGTCTCCCTAGAAGCAAGATCTGACTCAGAATGCTCCACTAGGAAGCATGAGCCCATAGAAAACTCATTTTTCTTTAACTCTGGGCTGAGAGGTACAACACCTCAGTTGTGTTCGCTTTTGGGAGTGAGGTGCAGGTTTCATGGATGCAAAAGTTCACGTTAGACCAAATTTATATATGTCAAAATTCTGAAAGGAGGTGTGAACAGCTCAACTGTTCTACTTATTTATGTCCCAATACTCATAGGCAAAAATTCCCATTGAAGTCATAGAAGTAAAAAATGTCATGTTTTTATGTATTTTTCATTTGCATTTCTTATGCCAGTGTGAAATATGGCTAGCACAACTGTCCCTGAATATCTGTGATCTATGTGGAGACCTTGATATTGTAAGACTTCTAAACTTGGGCCGAAAGGAAATGGAAAATAAATGCTAAAAAAAAGCAAAATGTTACTAATGAATCTTTAATGTGTTTTTATTTTTAATAAAATAGCCCAGTGTCTTCATGAGGAAACCAGTTGTTTTTATATTTTCTCTAAAGACCCGAACTGCTTCATGAATAAACATGTCCAAAAAAAGAGTTTTGGTACTTGAAGCTGCGGAAGATATTCCAGCCCCAAATAGCTTGATCTATGATTCTAGTAATGTGTACAGTCAATGGGAGTTTTGTCCAAGGACTTACAGCCAGATTCTGCCTCCTTCCTGATGGTGAGTAGTACTTTTCTCAGCAAGTAATTGTACTGAATGGGACTACTTTCAAAGTGAGGTACTACTAAACTTCAGTAAAGATGG
Organism: Trachemys scripta elegans; assembly: GCF_013100865.1. NCBI lineage: Eukaryota > Metazoa > Chordata > Testudines > Emydidae > Trachemys > Trachemys scripta. The sequence continues at coordinate 87,587,714 of NC_048305.1, forward strand.
CAGAATCTGGCCCTAAGTCATGACTACAGGACTTAGCCCAATAGTAATAAAATCCTTATTAATACTGATGTGGTTGAAATGGCGGTTTGCTTTTTAATGGCAAATTACAATAAAGCATGAGGTACCTGGCTGACTGTGGCAAAGATAACTTTGCTACTAGTCTGCAGTAAATGGAACCCAGGGCTTCTACAGGAAGCCACAGCAACAAGGAGGATTAACTCCTATAATATCATAAGAACAAGATCATGTTATCTCAGGACAGTCCAGAAGATAACTCATGTCACCACTGTATAATGCTTTTGAATTGAAGATAACAATAACACCTGGGAAACCAGATATGATTTTCCAAAGCATATAGACACAGGAAGGGCTGATATCCACCAAATCAAATGATTAAAAATAGTAAATCAAAAATAAATAGATAGCATTTGAAGTATGCTCATAAATAGTTCCTGCCTACGGTACACTTGGTTTTCAAGATACCTTGTTTTAATCAAATTTCCTTTTTTCTCTGCTAGTCACATTTGCTCTATATGCATTCAAGCTTGTTTTACAAGACACTCCATTTTTTCCAAACAGGTTATTATAAGGGGGGTTGCAGTACTTCTACCCTTACTTCTGCGCTGCTATTGGAGGTGGCTTTGTCTTCAGAGCAGGGCAGCTGGAGAGTGGCGGCTGCTGGCCGGGAGCCCGGCTTTGAAGGGAGAGCCACCACCGGCAGCTGCACAGATTTAAGGATGGCATGGTATGGTATGGTATGGTATGGTATGGTATTGCGAACCTTCTGTGCTGCTGCCTACAGAGCTGGGCCTTCAGTCAGCAGCTGCCACTCTCCAGTTGCTCAGCTCTGAAGGCAGCAGCGCAGAAGTAAGGGTGGCAATACCGCTCCTGTCTAAAATAGCCTTGTGACCCCACCTTCAACTCCCTTTTGGGTCAGGACCCCCAATTTGAGAGACACTGGTCTCCCCTGTGAAATCTGTATAGTGTAGGGTAAAAGCACACAAAAGATCAGATTTCACTGGGAGAGACCAGATTTCACGTTTCGTGACACGTTTTTAATGGCCATGAATTTGGTAGGGCCTTACAAATAGATTACCAAGATTATTGAATAACTTCCCAATTCACATCAACATAATAAAGCCCATAGTTTTTTAAAGATCAGACATTGCTGATCAAGCCGTTTAGTTAACAGAACAGGTACCTCACGGAGAGAGCATTATTCCTGTAGGTTCATGTAATTTGGTTTCAATAAGTGGTGATTCTTTTGAATATATTGGGGGAAAGTATGTATGTATAGCAGTCATTTAAGCAGAAACCTTCATTTGAAGGATACCAATTCTGGTCCCAGAAGAATCCACTGAAATTATTTTTTTCTATATTGAATTTGCATCAGACTTACTGAAACAAGCAAGCACTAAGAGTAGCCTTAGAATGTCACCTGTCCTGCAAGAGATTTCCTACCCCACCAGGGAATTTCCATTGAATAGGTATCAGTGAGTTTGAGAAAGAAAGGAGACTCCCTTCCTTCAAGACATTCTAAGTCTCCAGGATCATAAATGTTAAAGCACGGGGCTTGAGCTTGCCATCCTCATAATGATTAAGTAGATTCTGAGTCCATGTTCTATAGGCAGAGCATGATTTTCATTCCTTCCTTCCAGACCTATACTTTTTGCCAGAAAGGTTTTGTGATTAGTTCCTGGGGGTGTATATACCTGTACTGTGGATGTCCCAAAATAACAGAACTTGTTTTCACCCCAGAACTACATAGCACATCTTAGCAGAACACTGCACTGCAAACATTCTAGGGCCTTCCCATCTTTCCTGAATGCTCTTCCCAGGCAGATCCCCTGGTAAGAGTTCACTTGTGCTCTGGTTCAGCAATGCACTTATGTGAGTGTACGACTATGCATGTGATAGTCCCACTAACCTCTAATACTCACATATATAACATTACACAGGGGTTTACGTGTTTTGTTCGATTGGAACCTTGGAGATGAAAGCAGTTCCACTCTCAGAGGGTGAAATTCACCCCAGTTCTGAGGGTTCACAGGGATTAAAAGGTGCAGAGGATCTTTGCAGATCTTGCATTAGGGTGAGTTGTACCCATCATGCCACAAAGCAGTTATGGTTTATCCCACCCCTGAAGTGATTTAAAGCTGTCTCAGATATCAGATGGGTTTCCTCCACCAGCTGAACTGATAAATGTGGGCAATTGCGTAAACTGTCTCTAAGCAATATGTAGGAAACTGTATTTATATAAACCACAGTGTATGGCACAAAATGTCAGCCTTTCACACTGCATGGGTTTTAAGTTTCAAAATTAATTGTAAAGTTAATACGGTGCAGTTGTGAATTCCCAGATTGGCATATATTAATAAAATACAATGTACAGTGTCATGGAAGTGCCAATTCAGAAAAGATATATTTTAAATATCACATTGTAATTTAATAAATAAATTCATGTGATTATTGAGTTGTCACTTGATACATTTTTAAGGACCTGTAACACTATTAACTTGCATTCAAAATAATGCACAATTTTAAAATGCATTTTGTTGTTTTAAATGAAGCAGCATTTCTTAAAGAAACCATATTTATAATTAAATGTCTCTCTTTCAGAAAATGTTGGGGGGTGTTTCATTTTGAATAAATCTTACATTCACAGCATTAAATCAAATATTGCAGCTAATATGGAAAATTGAAATGGGGAAGACAGAGTGTAGCTCTTTTGCTATGATTTGCATGTCTATGTTGTCTCGTTATTTCGTATTTTTTCAAAGCTGTTGCATTATGTTTTCATGGTATTTTCATTATATGGCCCAGGATCCTTTGGATTTAGGTAATGCTACTGTTAAATCTTTTTTAATTAAGAGCATTAAGTTGCCACTTGGAAATGTTACTAGTTATTTGCACCTGTGCAATATGTATTAAGATTGGTATGTTTGGTTTGTGTAAAAACCAATAAAAAGAAACGGAAAAAGTGGAGTATAAAGTACTACCATAGCAAGATAGTGAGATGTCATAAAGTTAATGATTTGTTATACTAAATGTGGAGAATTTTGGAATTGTATATAGCTTCTTTTTACTATTCTTTGTATTGCACCAAGTAAATTAAACTTCTTCAAAATGTGGTTTGATATTGGTGTTTTCAATGTACGTTTTCTAGAAATAGTTTAAACAGAGGATAATAAACAATTATTTCCACAAGTTCATCTAAGAAAATGCCAGAATTCTCTCAATCATATTCCTTATGTTCACAGTCTTTGTCACTACTTATGTTTGCAAAAAAACTTAGTGTGAAAGAAAGCCTTTTGTACACAGGTTTCAGTATTTCACAAGAAGAATTCCTTGTGAATTTTGGCTTGAAAACTTTAATGGTAGGTTTAGAAAGCTGGCAGAATGGAAATTTGCAAATCGGAATGTGGTATCCTGTGTACTGTGTATTGATGATGCATGAATAAAATAGATTTAAAAAGAAAGACAGTGATGTGTATCTCATGACATAGGTTTGGTTTTTTGCACGTTTTTCACAGAATCTCTGGTGGTCAGTTGAATCTTTCAATAAAAGGTCTTATGCGTGTCTCTTGCATGACTGTTTATTGTCTCATTTTGTATCTGTGTTCCATGTGTAATTAATATCCAAATGTTCTCTTTTTTTTTTCCTTTTCCCTTTTTGTAGAAATTATTGAGCCTACTACCTCTAGTCCTGTCTCAAGCCCAGGTCAGTATCCACATACATTCACAACGTATGTTTGGGTACTCTCTCTCTCTCTTCAGGAATCATGACTTTTACATCGTCATATCAATAAGTTGAATTGATATTGGGCAGTATTGTTTCTGGTACTGCTAGATTGTCTCTTTCCTGTCTTTGTGCATTCATTAGTCTGTCTTTCCTTGAGCTGTATACTCTGCTCTCTTCTTAGTTTCTTTCTTTGAGAAAACTGTTCCGGTTTGTTTCTCTCCTGCCTCCCCTCTCTCTCTGTCCGAAGATTATGCAGTAAATGCATACAAGGGGGCTTAGTTGTGCATTGCCTTTACTTTTAGTACTCTTTGTGGTTTTAGTTGTAGAAAACTGACTGTTGGTTTGTGTTACTATAAACAAGGCATTTGTTTTGCCTTTTGTAAACCTTTTTCTGTAATATCTACCAAAATGAAGGAATGTATTTAGCTTTTCGGAAAGAAACATTCCAGATCTCACCACTTCTGAAAAACTCATGGGAAGGATCTCAGGGAAGTCATTGCTGTGAGGTTCTCCTCATAGAACTCATCCTGCTGAAGGAGGTGGAGTTTGCCTCCATGCAAAAAAGGTTGCAGAGCCTGCCCCTACACTTGGCCCCCAGGATCTGTGAGAGGCGAGGATCATCCATACAGAGGCCTTGACCCCTAGGAGATTTCCCATTGTTGGTTCTCTAACAGTGTGTCTCCATTGAAATCACTTTAACGGGGACTGCCTCAGCCATGACTGTCCCCATAATGCAGTGGGAGGAGGAACTCTGTGGAAAAGATAATATAGTCCAAGTCTATCATTTTTTCTGACTAATCTCCACAGGGACAGGACAGGGGGAAATGATATGTCCCCTTCCAGAACTTCCCAGTTGAACTTTCTTCCCCCAATCCATGCAAATTGTTCTCCACCGGGTCTGATGATGGTACCATGAGTGGCACAAAGGTGGCTAAATCTCCCTTTACACACAAGGAGTGAGATCTGCATGCTGAGAGGTCCCTCCAAACAAAAATCTAGGAGTCACAATCTGGACCAATAGTTATACGAATTTTAGTTCCATTTTTGTATATCACCGTGGTTGTCTTTTGCACAGTTAAATTTAAGATTTTTATAAAACCATATTTTCCTAACTAGTCATAAAAACTGACTCCACACATATGATGTGTGAAAGGAAAACACTTTTCACACAATTATTTTTTAAGAAAATGGTTATTATAATATACCAAGAGTTTTTTATGTCATCAGATTACTGATCCGCAGTGTAGTCAAATATGGCTTTTAAGAGGAAACTGAACGCAGTTAATATACTGCACTGTGTTTCACAAACATGTACTGTTTCTTAGCAAAAGTATCTGAAGGAGAGTCAGATGCTTCTGGGAAAAAAGAGGCACAAAACTTTCCTTGAGAGAAGCAGGATTTGGGCCTCTGCTGTAAGACACAGTAAGAAAAAAAAACAAAAGTAAAATGAGTCAGTTAACCCTCTACAGGAGCAGAAATGGGGTGGGGGTGGAGTCAATGTAGCCTGGCTCCCTTCCCTAAAGGGACTGGAGACAAAACCCATTGCATTCTCTGTGGCCCTATCTCAGGGGTGGGCAAACTACGGTCCGCCAGCTGTTTTGACCTAGCCTTTGAGCTCCCGCTGGGGAGCGGGATCTGGGACTTACCCCCGCTCCGGCACTCTAGCCGGGGAGTCCCTCTAGTTGGGGGCTGCTCCAGGCGGCTCCCGGAAGCTGCGGCATAGCCCCCCTCCAGCTCCTACATGCTCCAATGGCCTGCTCCAGTGGAAGCTGCCGAGGCGGTGCCTGCGGACGGGGCAGCAGGCAGAGCCACCTGGCCGTGCCTCCGCGTAGGAGCCAGAGAGGACATGCCGCTGCTTCCAGGAGCCGCTTAAGGTAAGTGCTTCCTGGAGCTTGCACCCCTGAGCTTCTCCCCACGCCCCAATCCCCTGCCCCAGCCCTGATCCCCCTCCCGCCCTCAAAACCTCTCGATCCCAGCTGGAGCACCCTCCTGCACCCCAAGCCCCTCATCCCCAGCCCCACCCCAGAGCCCGCCCCCCCAACTGGAGCCTGCACCCCTTCCTGCACCCCAACCTCCTGCCCCAGCCCTGTTCCCCCACACACCCTCCGAAACCCTCGGTCACAACCCAGAGCATCTTCCTACACCCCAAACTCCTCATACCCAGCCCCACCCCGGAGCCCGAACCCCCCACCCGAGCCCCCCCCCCCCCCCCCGGCACCCCACTCCCCAGCCTGGAGCCCCCTCCTGCACCCTGAACTCCTCATTTCTGGCCCCACCCAGGAGCCCACACCCCCAACCAGCGCCCTCACCCCCTCCCGCACTGCAACTCCAATTTTCTGAGCATTCATGGCCCGCCATACAATTTATTTTCCCAGATGTGGCCCTCGGGCCAAAAAGTTTGCCCACCCCTGCCCTATCTCCTTTTTCTGTCACCGTAATAGTCACTGGTAACTCAACAAGGTGACATATGGGCTTTCTGCTTCCCCTCCCCCACAGGATTTACTAAAGGGGAGTACAATATAACCCAAAGTAAAGTGTTCACTGGCTAATAATGTAGAAGTCAGGGAGATGCAATAAGGAGGAGAGAGTTACAAAAGAAAAACTAAGAAGCACATTGAACCTTCCCATCAAGTTCCAACCTTGAGAAGGTTCTATCAAGAGAGAAGCTGGGCAGACTGTGGAGGAGTGTACTTTCCAAAGTTCACAGATACAGAGTCTCCAGTTTCACAGAGGGGCTGCACTTCCATGCTACCATTTGGATCTTCCTTCCCTCAAGAAACTGTGCTGCCTTTATCCACCCCAGGACCTCCTACACTGGCACTGCAAAGCATTTCAACTAAATTACTAAGAAAGATCAGTAACATGGATTTATTTAAGACCAGAATATGGCTGTCAGAAAAAAGGATAGGCAAAATAAAGCCAAAACAGGAGTGAAAGGGAAGGATGAACTTGACCTGCAAAGAACAGACACAGGTTGTACTGAAGTTAAAGCCAAGCTAGTCAGGCGATTTTTCACGGTTGTTATAGGCCTCTAGGGAGTGAAATATAGGTAGATCAAGAAATGTTTTTAGAGATAACAGAAGCCTGTAAGGAGTCCAGAACTTTGATATAACTCAGATATTGAATGGCATGACAACTGTGCACAAACTTCACATTGAATTATTCTTTCTATATGTATTGCAAATTGCTTTGTTATACAGTGTGTTGAACAGTCTACATGGTCTGATGCTATTCTGGACCTAATTCAAGGAAATGAGGCAAAAATGATAAATATTATATGGTTAAAGTTAGATGGCATCTAATATTATTCAGTTTGAAAGACTTATGAGGGTAAGTACTGCAGCAAGGAGCAAACATTTCTAGTTTAGGAAAGCTGACTTTGAAATAACATAAAAGGTTGCAAAGACTTTTTTATGGAATTCTTAGTAAATGGGGAAATCTACCACAGACAAAAAAATATAGTCTAGAAACGAATGAAGTGAGAGGCCAGTGTCCCAATGTGATATATTTCTCTTAATACTGAAAGTGGGCACAAGAGACCACTGTGGTTAGGCAGGGATGTAAAAAGGAAGCTAAAGATAAACAAAAGGCTTTTGTTTGAGGTACCGTCTGCAAAATAGGAACGGCACACCTTTAAAGCCAAAGAGAAGAAAATTAAGAGAAGCTAACTGTATGATACATTCCAATTTTAAATAATTTAAAAGATGAGTTTAAAATACATTTGCAAAATGAAAAATGTAAGAGAGAGTTGATCTGTTGACAGTACAGAAGCAGATTCAAAAATTGCAACAAAATCAAACTGGTTAAAGAATAAGGGTTCAGTCATAATCCTTCCTCGTGAATGTTAGTCCCACTGAAATCAGTATAGCAGTTGAATTGTTCTAAGTTTGCCTTGCATAATTAGACAATGTTCCTGTGTATTTCTTACACTTCTCTATTCTGAGTATGTTAAATATCTAGGGTATGCTGTTACTATTGCTATAATATCATGTTATTTCAAAGGCAATTAAAAGTTTTCCGTGGCAGCCAAGATCTGAGCCCCAATATGCCTCAGTCTCAACAGAGGAGGACAACAACAGTGGACTAGGATAGTACTGTTGCTGAAGACTTTGTTTATGGGGGGAAATGACCAGAGTAAACATTTTCGTAGAAATTAAAGATTAATAGATTAACATAAGAGACATCCATTATTTTTTTTCAAAATGAGGGTAGTGAAGTCCACTTAATATTTTATAAAGTCTTTGCCACATCAGTTTCTGATTCAACTAACAGGACTGGAAAATTGAATTAACACCATTATTCACAAAAATAAGGTCTATGAAATGTAGCAAGTGATAAGATTAAAAGAAAACTATACTGTCATCAGCCCTGCAGGTTGAAGGCATAAAAGGTAAGTGGTGTTTTCCAGTATGATAAATTGTACACTGCATTTAAAAAAAGAATGTATTTTTTCTATTGCAAATGCCATTTCTGAGCTTATTGGTAGCCATTTCGGTAAAAACAGTCATGTGACCCTATAAATGTTAAAGCCTAATACAAGAGACTGTATGCATATTTCCATCTGCTTTACCACTGGTTGAACTATCAAAAACCATTTTAAATATTAAACTTAATATAAATATTAAACACGGAAATTCCTTTTCTAATTACATTTTGATCATATTAGCATTGTGGCAGGTTTACAGTCTTCTCCAAGTTTTATGCATAACTTTTTTAGCAAGATGGTACACTGAGATTATCAGGCTTTAGACATGAAAAATGAAATTTAAAAAATGTAGGTCCAGTCTGTTTCTTACTGAAGACAATGGCAAAACTTTCTTCATGATGTAAGTTTGCTGCTACTTAAGATTGTTTATTCATAGAGCAAAGTGTTAGTCAAAATATAGAGTGCTAAACAAACAGTATCATTTCAGGCATCATCAGAGACAATTTTGGGAAGGATTTAATAAACAGAATTTGAAAAACAACTAAAATTAAGTAGATTTTTGAGAGGCAGGGATTGTTTAACTGGCTTTCACTGGTTTTCAGAGATATTGCCATCATTACAGAGAAAGTAAATACAGTGGTGATTATATCTTGAAATTTAATCATGGCATTCATTAGGAATTCCATGTCAAAAACTATTGACTAGCCAGCAGAATTCATGATGTGCAGATAAAAATACCTTGTTTTATAGAAATTGGCTCAGGCGCGATATAAAAATGAGTAACTGACAATTTCTGCAGCTGGAATTTTTTTTGAACTTGTGTAGACAAAGTAAACTGATAGCTGTAGGAGCAAAAGGTCATAGAACTAGAAACAGGAATTTACAAAAATCTAATAGCTGCATAGTATACAGAGCAAAAGGGAATTCAACATTATTGCAGCAAAATGTTTGAAATCACTATCCTATTCCACATCTGTATTTTTAAAAGCATTAAAATGCTAGGAAACATCAAGAAAGAGAAGGTAAACCTCAAAAGAAATGTTTCTTTATAAGGAACCAGGGTCAGGATTCATCGCAAATATATTCTTCAATATTGTCACCTTTTCATAGAATCGCTGCTTGAGCCAAAACCAGTTCTGTGAACTTATTCATGATCTCTTGTTAAACTATAATCAGTTTCACTTAAGTATGTTAAAAATATGTTTGTCATTTATTTACAAATGTGGCAAAGAGTAGCATTTTCACCCGACTGTCAGACTATATAGAGATGCACACATAATGGCATTCAGTAGCCCCCCTCACTTAACGTTGTAGTTATGTTCCTGAAAAATGCGACTTTAAGCGAAATGATGTTAAGCGAATCCAATTTCCCCGTAAGAATTAATGTAAATGAGGGGGTTAGGTTCCAGGGAAATTTTTTTCACCAGACAAAAACTATATTTTATATATATATATATATATATATATATACACATACACACACACACACACACACAGTATAAGTTTTAAACAAACAATTTAATACTGGTACACAGTGATGATGATTGTGAAGCTTGGTTGAGGTGGAGAAGTCAGAGGGTGAGATATTTCCCAGGGAATGCCTTACTGCTAAATGATGAACTAGCAATTGGCCGAGCCCTCAAGGGTTAACTCTCACACTCTACAAGGCAGCAGGAACGGAGGGAGGGGAGACAGCATCACAGACAGAGACAGAGACAGAGACACACACTGTGTGTATGAGAGAGAGAGAGATGCTCATTTCCCCTTTAAGTACGCTGACCCTACTCTTAAGTACACTGCCTTGTTAATTAGATCAGCTTGCTGAGACTGCAGCTGCTGCCAGCAAGTTCCCTACGTCCTGATCCCTGTCGTGTGTGTCCCCTGCTCTATGGAAGATGGGGTAAGTGGGGTGCAGGAGCAGGGGGGAGGGGGTCACCCTGACAGCCCCCCTCTTCCTCCTCTCCCCCCGCCCTCCCCCCCGCACAGCAAGCAGGAGTCTCTGGGAGCAGCTCTAAGGCAGAGGGCAGGAGCAGCACATGGCAGTGGGGGGAGGGACAGCTGCACTGCTGACAATTGATAGCCTGCTGGGCAGCTGCTGCACAGGGAACTTAGGGGAGTGGGGAGCTGATGGGGGGCTGCCGGTCCACCCTGGTTCCAAGCCCCCACCAGCTAGCTGCAACTGGCTGCTCTTCCTGCAAGCAGTGGACAAAGCAGGCAGCTGCCAAACGACATTAGAAGGGAACATTGCACAACTTTAAATGAGCATTTTCCCTAATTGATCAGCAACGTAACAATGAAACAACGTTAACCGGGACGACTTTAAGTGAGGAGTCACTGTAATTTAGCACTACGAGTGGAACAATTCACTCAAGTGGCCCAAATTCATATGATAGTTCTCCATAATTACTGAATTGCTTTAATAGCAGAAAGGTATCTCATACATTCTTTATTACAAGAAAAAGTAACCTTCCTTTCATTGTCTTTCTGTTTTTTTCCATTCTTCCATTCCTTACCTAGTTTTTACTGGGCTCTTAAACATTTTTTGATTCTTTAAATACAGTTTACTGTAATCCCTCACCTGGGATTCACCCCACTGGTTAACAATTAATCCACCCTGTTTCAAGTCATAAACATTCAACATGGCTGCACTTATACATGTATCCAAGTTCCGTAACAGTATATCCAGCCAGGCTGAGTATAAACTTTTGCAATAAGGTAAAGTTCCATTGAGTTGACCATCATGCATTAGGAGGAAATTAAAGATGTTAAATTTAGTCTTATCAAAGAAGAAAAAAAGACTTTTAGGTAACTCAGTCGATAGCTTTGAAATAGCTACACTTTTTAGGTTTCTAGGGCCTATCTGTTAAAATTTCTTCTCTTCCCTTTGAATAACCCATAATAGATCAAAAGGAAACTTAACATAGTTATACCACTGTCTAGTTTTTTACTTCTGTAGTAAAAAGTATTAAAATGAAGAAGCAGAAGCAAATGTTTTTATGGGGATTTTTTTTAAGCCAGCTACAGATTGAAGTCTGAATTCTCTTCAGTCTCCTACACTGCAAGAAATTTGAGACAGGAAGTACTTTATCAAATGAAGTTGGTAGTACATTACAAAACACCATGGGATTGTCTGGTAAAAATAATTGAAAACCATCTGGAGAAGATGGCGGCAAAGTGGAAGAACTGGAAATTAGACTTCAAATAATCTGGGGGCACAACGCAGCACAAAATCTTCTATTTTAGCATTTTGTGAAAGGGTAGATTACTACTGACTGTGACAGTTAGCTCCTAACAAAAATCTAAGGGTTATGAATATGAGGATTCTGGAGATACCAGTGGATAGTACAGAAAATTACTTAATTACCTGAAGTCCTGAAACTGAAACTAAAAGACAGCCCAAGTTGTAGGCAAACAGGATCCCCATGAGTTAACCTAAAAAGACAGTGAGATTGTCACTGAGGCTAGGTCTACACTACCCGCCTGAATCGGCGGGTAGAAATCGACCTCTCGGGGATCGATTTATCGCGTCCCATTGGGACGCGACAATCGATCCCCTAATCGACGCTCTTACTCCACCAGCGGAGGTGGGAGTAAGCGCCGTCGACAGGAAGCCGCGGAGGTCGATTTTACCGCGGTCCTCACAGCGGGGTAAGTCGGCTGCGATATGTCGAATTCAGCTACGCTATTCACGTAGCTGAATTTGCGTATCTTAAATCGACTCCCCCCTGTAGTGTAGATGTAGCCTAAGACAGAGAGAATTAGTTGAAACAGAATAAGAGGTATTAATTCTTGTTCTTCCCTACATCAGTTCCACTAGGGCATGTTAGACAGCAAGAAGTGTAGCAGATAAAGGAGGTTTATTCAGAAGGTGAGTGTGAAGTCTACTATCACGTTGCTTTCAAAGATGAATGTTACTCATGATGAGAAGAGACATGTTCTGAGAGAGTGATTTTTGCAAACTGTTTATAGCAAAAGATTTGGGAAAGTAAGTGAGGCAAGGCCATGCTCAGTGAAAGACCTGGGGACTCTTAAATCTAAAATAGCTAAACACTACTTGATACTGTTCTGTTGTTCTGTTGTGTGTTTTGATAAACCTATACAAAAAGATTTGGGAAACCCAAATGTGGGACCTTTTATTTGTTGTTTCACTGTTATAACCATAAGGTTTTTCCGGAAAAAGTGTGTAGAATCCATGTGAAGTATTTGCTTTGCATAGCAACTTTAGGCTTTTTAGTTGATGAAGTGCTAAGCAGTCAGGGCCACTAGCACATCTTAGCAGGTTCTCTGCACCTGGCAGGATTGGGCCATCATTATCCCTCAGAATAGGACATAGAATCATAGAAGAATCATAGAAGATTAGAGTTGGAAGAGACTTCAGGAGGTCATATAGTCCAATCCCCTGCTGAAAGCAGGACCAACGCCAACTAAATCATCCCAGCCAGGGCTTTGTCAAGCCAGGCCTTAAAAACCTCTCAGGATGGAGATTCTACCACTTCCCTATGTAACCCATTCCAATGCTTCACCACCTCCTAGTGAAATAGTTTTTCCTAATATCCAACCTAGACTTCCCCCACTGCAACTTGAGACCATTGCTCTTTGTTCTGTCATCTGCCACCACTGAGAACAGCCAAGCTCCATCCTCTTTGGAACCCCTCTTCAGGTAGTTGAAGGCTGCTATCAAATCCCCCTCACTCTTCTCTTCTGCACACTATATAAGCCCAGCTCCCTCAGCCTCTCCTCATAGCCGATTGCGGCTCCCACTGGCCACGGTTTACCACTCCAGGCTAATGGGGGTGGCGGGAAGCGGTGCGGGCCGAGGGCTGTGCTGTGCCCCAGCCCCCTAATAATTTCATTTTCATTGCCCTCTTCTGGACTCTCCAATTTGTCCACATCCTTTCTGTAGTGGGGGGCCCAAAACTGGACACAGTACTCCAGATGTGGCCTCACCAGTGCCGAATAGAGGGGAATAATCACTTCCCTGGCAATGCTCCTACTCATGCAGCCCAATATGCTGTTAGCCTTCTTGGCAACAAGGGCACACTGTTGACTCATATCCAACTTCTCATCCACTGTAATCCCCAGATCCTTTTCTGAAGAACTGCCGCTTAGCCAGTCGGTCCCCAGCCTGCAGCAGTGCATGGGATTCCGTCTTCCGTCCATGGGATTCTTCCAACTTCATTTAAATATTTCTCTTCCCTTCTCTCCAGCTGCTATGGACAACTGTCCACAGAGACTCCAACCAGTTGTAGTAATGGTTCATGAGTTCATTAACATTTTTATGTATAACCAATAATTTTGAATAGATATTATTTGTTTAATTTGTTATTTAATGATTACAGGCACAGATAGACTTACAGGTAGTTTCTATCTCTTTGATGTCATTGGTATTCAACTGCATGTTATATTGTGTTCTTCTTTTTTTATTTTTAATTTAAATTTTAAAAAGTTCAGATAAGAAATATCCTGAATGATGACAGGGTTTGATACTCAGGGAAAAGCTACATTAGTGAAAAACTAGTCATGAACAATTAAATATTATCTAAAGATTAGGGAATACAGAGGTAGGTTTTCACTGTAATGCATGGGGATTTAAGCATGTGACTCTCATTCAAGTTAGTGAGAGTAATGCAATACTTTTTTCATGTTGTACTGGGAATTTACTTCCAAGTAAAAAGGAACTTCTAGGAATATTTGAAGTTAACTTAGAATGGAAAATGTGTGCTAAGCCAAGTTCTCTCTCTGTGTTTAACAATTCTCTTTGCCCTTATGACGGAGTGCACAAGCACAACAGTATATCATTGGTATGATAAGCCTTTTGAAATCTGTGGTCTCAATGAAGTAAAAGGAGGCTCTTGACATAATGCTACTCTAAAGCACCCATAAGAGTCTCCCATGCAATGAGGTCCCATGTGAAGAAGAGTTCAATTAAGTCTTGACATAAAAGATCAATCATAAAATAACCAAAGGTCTATTGGATCAAATGTATCTAGATCAGGGATCAACAACCTTTGGCCCGCGGCCTGCCAGGGTAAGCCCCCTGGCGGGCCGGGCCAGTTTGTTTACCTGCCGTGTCCGCAGGTTCAGCCGATCGCGGCTCCCACTGGCCACGGTTTGCCGCTCCAGGCCAATGGGGGCGGCGGGAAGTGGTGCGGGCCGAGGGCTGTGCTGGCTGCCGCTTCCCGCAGCCCCCATTGGCCTGGAGCGGTGAACTGCGGCCAGTGGGAGCCGCGATCGGCCGAACCTGCGGATGCAGTAGGTAAACAAACCTGCCCGGCCCACCAGGGGGTTTACCCTGGTGGGCCGCAGGCCAAAGGTTGCCGATCCCTGATCTAGATTAAGGAATGAAGAATCCAACTAAGCCTTCGAAGAGTTATATTCCAACATGTTAATAATTGATGTTTTACCAGCAAGTCCTTACATTAACATATGCATGATCTGAAGTGGTTCTTTCATAATGTTGAGATTCTTTTCTACTTATATACAATGAGCAAAGTTAAATATGGGTCAGTTTTGATGTTCAATTTACTAGCTTTTCAGAGTTGAAGTCAGTCAGGCTCTATTTTATGCAGTCATGCTTCTGGTTTAATTTATGGAAAATTTCTAAAATTAGTTCAACAAAACCAGAAGATTATATATTGTTTTACAAAATGTTTTCATGGAAAACAGTGGTTCAAATGCCTGTATGCAGAAACATTTCAATGACCTCAGAACCAGATTCAAATGGCTGGGATTGATTTACAAAGCTAGTTTTCAGGTCTCCCATCCCCAACATAACCAACTCCCATCCACCATGGTCATATCAATATACAATGGATTTTTGGTAGGACCAATGAAATTATTCTTCAGAGCATCTCCAAATTTAACTGACTGAAAGTATGTCTACACTGAAGTGGGGATGTGCAATTTGATCAAGGTAGCACACTAAAAATAGAAGTGTGGCCGCGCTGTACAAGAGGTAGGAGGATCTAAGACCCTAAGTAACTACCTTCTTCTGATGCTTGTACTGCCATAGCTACACTTCTGTTTTTAGTGCACTAGTTTCAGCAGAGCTCAAGTGTGGGTATGTCTACTCGAGCTGACAATTACATCTCCAGTTCCACTGTAGACATATCCTGAATCTGTACAAAAATGTGGAGGGAGTCCTCTTGCTCCACTCAGTCCTCTGCTTCAGGAGAAGGGAAAACCATCGACTTATGCTGGAATCTGTGCACTTCTATCATAATAAAACATGTTTTGGAGGACAATTCTACAAATAACCTAGGGATCTGGGGGCTGCTAGCTAACCAGCCATTTGGTTCAGGGGGGTTGTAGTACTTACATAGTACTTTACAAAGCTAAAATAATTAACCATCCGCTTGGTCCCTGTGAGAAAGGGAAATATTATTATAAAAAGCAAACAAATGGGGAACCAAAGGACGAAAGGTTCTTTAAGCATTTTTCCACACAGATCCCACTGTAGGTGTGTGCATCCCATGCATGCAAGCCTAGGACCTGTTAGCCATCAATGTCCATTGCGGCATATGCACATGTGCTCTGTGCACCTTCATGCTTCTTACAACAAAGGTATAAAGGGCAGAACAGACGCAACTGAACTGCCCATGGTAGTGAGTCAGAGCTCACAGTGTCCTCTTGCTTTCATGTAGCTCTTAAATAGTTTAGGGTTTATAGCTGGTTAGTTTGTTTAATATTAGTGTAGGTTTTGATAAATCTTAATTTAAGCCGGTTGGCTTTATTTAAAAAAAATGCTTTTCTTTCTTTGAGACTCACCCTAGAGAATGTCCAGAAGACGTCTTATAAATTATTTGACATTTTGCACCTGGTATCCTAGGGTCATTCAGCATGACTATTAAAGAGAACATTCTTGACCCTGCCAAAAATCTGTTGCAGACCCCAGTATCTATCTCTGTCACATCTAAGAGAGCAGATTGCAGATACTAACTTCCTGCTAAAGGACATTCAAGTATATTTTTACCCACCCAATCCCTCTGCCTTTGATTGTTACAACAGCTCACAAAAAGTCTAAGCTGCCTTAGTCCCATACTCTACACCCAGAGACAAGACGCCCAAGAAGACACATCTTGTAGGAAGAAAAGCTTAGTAATGTGCTAGTTTGAAGCTTCATGTAGCCAACTAACAGGCTTTCTTGGCTAAGTACAATTTTATTCAATGGGGAAAGTTTTTAAGTAAACTGAAAAACTGCTCCTCAGAAGACTAGAGACAATTGAAATCAGTGGTTAAAGGCCAGTTGGTGGCGAAGACAGGTTTATAGGCCTCATTGGATGCCTCTGACACTGCAACGAGTTCAAAGCCCATTATGGTCACTATGCGAAGAACATCATGGTTCAGGCATTGGGCATTCCAAAAGTGGTTCAGGCCACAATTGAGGACCTTCCTTTTGAGGGCCATGACCTTTTTAATTCAAGAATTGATGAAGCACTTCATTCTCTAAATGACTCTGTTTGGTCTCTCGGTCTTTACACACCATCACAGAAGAGAGAGCAAAGTAGATTGAAATCCTTCTTCAGGCAAAGACCTCCATCTTCTTTGTATCAGTCCAACATGGCTCCTGATTTTTTTTATAAAAAGGGCTTCCTTCTAGAAGATGAGAGGCCTACTTTCTTTTTTTGTGACAGCAAATTCTTCTTCGGGCCAGAGGTTGCAGGTTTGATGCACTGGTGGAGAATCTTGGACCCAGTTGTAGAGCATCTTTACCCCTTCTCTCCTCCCTTTGGAAATCACCTTTCCTTTTTTTTTTTTTTTTCCTGATTCAGCCCTCTGTTACGCTAGCTCCCATTTAGGAGAATAAATTAGAGCTGGCTGGAGGTAACCTGGCCCTAATTAGGGAAGCAGAGACAGCTGCCACCTAATTAACCTGGGGCTGTATAAAAGCCTCAGAAGAAGGAAGCCAGGAAGAGCAGAAAGAAAGGGAAAAGGTAGGGAGTGGAAGCAGGGAGGTAGCTCTTCCCTCCCTCCCTCCCTCCCTCCTGCCTGCAGACAGTGAAGGGCCAACTGTATATGGTGAAACAGTGGTGGGAACAAGCCTGTGAATAAACTGGACCAGTAGATACTAACCCCAGGGTCTCAAAGTGACTTTGTGGACCTAGTAGAGGCAGGAGCAAAGAGGGACCTGCCATGATCTGCAACAAAGGGTTTCTATCCCCTCTACTTACTCATTCCAAAGAAGAAAGGGGAATAGCATCCACTTTTAGATCTCAGGAATCTCAACAAGTTCATCTGTTGCTTCAAAAGATCTCCCTTTCTTCTATAATTCCTTCCTTGGATTCTATTAATTGGTTCACAACTGTTGACTTGCAGGATACTTGCTTCTATGTGTCAATCCTTTCAGCTCACAGGAAGTTTCTGTATTTCATGGTCAATGGACTTCACTATCAGTTCAGAGTACTACTCTTTGGCCTTTGAATAACTCCAAGGGTTTTACCAAATATCTGGCCGAGGTAGCAGCTCATGTAAGGAGTAAAGACTTCCATGTGTATATCAATGGTTGGCTGATTGGAAGCCATTCATAGCAGCAAATCAGAAGGGCTGTTCATGTTCTTCATTTATTTCCCAAATCAGGTCTCAGGATCAATTGGGACAAGCCAGCTTTAACCCCTACTCAATCTATAACATTTATTGAGGCAATGTTGGACTCTAGATCAATGAGAGCATAGTCTCTGCAAAGAATCACTTGATCTCTTTCATTCAGTCTCATCCAAAAACCTCATTGAGAATCAGCCTCAATTTTCTGGGTCATATGACAGCTTGTATTTACATGACTCTGTATGCAAGACTACATCTCTGGCCTCTTCAGGGCTGGTTAAGGAGGATTTATCAGCCAATCAAACACACCATGCATTTACCAGTATAAAAGTTCCCCTGAAAACACTGTCATCTCTGCTTTGGTGGAAAGACCTCAGAACACCTGCCAGCATATTTTGTTTCAACCACCACCTTCTTCAAAGACTATGGTGACCGATGCATTCAAACAAGGCTGAGGGACTCATCTGGACTCTCTTCAGACACAGGACATGTGGTCCTGAGCTTAGTATCATTACACAAAATGTTCCAAAGCTGAAGGCTGTTTGGCTACCCTACAAGGTGTTTCTGCTTCTCCTTGAGGGAACCACTACTCAAATATTGACAGATAATAGAAGATTGATGCATTATATAAATACACAAGTAGAGTCAAGATCATCCCCTTATGTTGAGAAGAGACATACCTATGGGACTGGTGCATCCTCCATCAAATCAGCCTCGTTGACTTTTATCTTCCAAGTATATGGAACAGTGTGTTGGATCAGTTGAGCAGGAAAAGATCTGTAACTCATGAGTGGGAGCTGAAAGTCTTGGTTATAGATCAAGTATTCCAGGAACGGAGAGTCCTCTCCATTGAACCCATGTCGTCATGCTTACTATATCACCTCTCTCTTAAAATAGCATTTTGGGGAGCCATCACTTTGACTTGCAGAGTGAATGAAATTCAGGCTTTGATGACGATCCCTTCATAAACCATTTATCATAAGGAGAGGGTTACCCTCATGCTACATCCACAATGTTTACCAAAAGGATTTTCATATAAATCAATTTATACCTATTACCAGTATTTTTTCCTAAAGCACGTGACTCCCTGCAGAGGCTGAATTCCACACACTAGATGTTCTTAGGGCTATGTCCATTTACCTTTCCAGAACAATGACATTTTGTCTATCTTTCAGATTCTTTGTGTCTTTTGGTAATCAGTCTAAAGAGCAGGCTGTTTGCTCTCCAAGACACTCTAAATGCATTCTTCCCTTTCTAGTTTAGAGCACACTATACCAGGTCTCAGTAGATATATACAGCTGCTTTTAGGGAAGTCTCTATTTTTGAGATCTGTAGGGTGGTTACTTGGAGTTCAGTTCGTGTGTTTACCAATCACTACTCCAGTTTTTAGATCAGATGCCCAGTTTGGCAGCCATTAGTCAAGCAACAAAGGTGGGATCCATGTAGATGAAATGCTCAAAGAAGAAAGAGGTTACTTACCTTACGGTAACTGGAGTTCTTCTCGAGTCTCTGTGGAGTGCTTTTGTCCACACAGAGCTCATTACCTGCCCTCCTTCCCCACCAATAGAGTCTGAATTTCGTATTAGTGAAGGAACTGAATGTAGTTGGAGCTGCTCTGGCCTTTATACCCTCTGTAGGCAATGTAAAGGTGTGAAAGGTGCATGTGCAGCCCCAATGGTCGCTGCTGGCTAAAATATTCCAGGTTTGTGCACATGGAACACACACACCTACAGCAGAATTCTCCTCTCTGCGTAAGGCCAGAAGGACTGCGTATCAGAGACAGGATTAGAATTAATGTGTCTTTTGCTCTCTTTCCTGTGGTTAGTCCACTAGATCATGCTGCATCTCATGCTAAGCCGCTTATTCTTGTGGCCACAACCACATTAGCGCTCTGCAGAGAAGTCAATCCAGCAAGAAATAACTGGAATGGAGAGTGTGGCTTTGGTAGCCACTCAGCAGCACGCAAAGTAGTACTGCCTTCATAACCCCAAATTGGTCTGGACCAATTGGTCCCCCTCCAAAAATCACAGGGCCGATGGGGTTTACAGGTGTCAAAAGCCAGCTATTGGCAACTATAGGGTGTTGGGAAAGCAGAACCTTTTAAAAAAAATCAGAGTTGTGCAATTTCAACCCTATCAATCATTATCACTGGTTTAGATTTTCAGGCTATATCTTAATAAAAGGGGCTAGAAAATTACTTTTTTAAAGAGAGACACAGGATGGGTAATGTAATAGCTTATTGGACCAACTTCCATTGGTGAAAGAGACAAGCTTTTGAGCTCAACAGAGCTCTTCTTCAGATCTGGGAAAGGTAATGAGAGTATCACAGCTAAACGGTTAAGCATAAGGCATCAATATGAAGTGGCAATTAATACTTTTTTAATGAAAAAAAACATTTTACTTTTTAAGTAAAAAAGCTGAAATTTTCCTATACGTTTTTCAGGTGTGCCAACTCCTGTGTATATGGTGTTGGTGGGAGATTGCAACCACAAGATATGTGGGTCCCAGAGTCCATTATGGAATATAAAGTCTAGTACAGGGGTCGGCAACGTTTGGCACGCGGCTCGCCAGGGTAAGCACCCTAGCGGGCCGGGCCAGTTTTATTTACCTGCTGACGCGGCAGGTTCGGACAATCGCGGCCCCCACTGGCCGCGGTTCGCTGTCCCGGGCCAATGGGGGCGGCAAGAAGCCGCGGCCAGCACATCGCTCGCCCGCGCCGCTTCTCACCGCCCCCATTGGCCCAGGACGGCGAACCATGGCCAGTGGGGGCCGCGATCGGCTGAACCTGCCGCATCAGCAGGTAAATAAACTGGCCCAGCCTGCCAGGGTGCTTACCCTGGTGAGCCGCGTGCCGAATGTTGCCGACCCCTGGTCTAGTACATTCCCCTCTATATTTATCTAAGCATCTTTGAAAAATATGGCTCATTTTCATTACTTGATCTACATGCTGGCAAAGAAAAAAATCAATTACATGCTAAGATGCTAAAATAAATTCTCAAACTCTGCTGCATCTCATTACTATAGTTTTGTTTTTTTTCCTTATCAATGTTTTTCTAGCTTTCCCTTAAGAACAGTTTAGCTGGGGAATATCATTAATAGTCCCTATCTCAACAGGTGAAATACTGAACTGATGAGGCTCCATTCACTTCTAACGCTCCCATACTGTGTAAACACTATCAAGACTCCATAACATTGAATCTGCTAGACAAACACCATAACACGAAAGAACATTCATCTCACCAATTTTCCATGATCAAGTTCAGTCAAGCTATGCTAATCTGCTACTTTGAGTTTCAGTGTTAAACATTGTCTATAAAACACATACGGTTACTCTGTTGGTATGCTTTGTAAAGTTTTATTCCAAAAATCTTAGATTAAATGTGTTTTCATTTGTTATTCCAAGCAGAAAATGTACTACAAATCTACAAAGACTAATTTTAACAGAGTCCTAGTCGTAAAATTCTACTTTCTATCTTTGAGATGCCAAAACCGAGCAATTGTAATTCAAGAAGAATATGAATATGTGAAATATTTCATTAACAAAGTAGTCCCAAAATTCTGCATTCACTCAAAAAGGTTATCATCCGTATTAGCAGACAGTAGTTTCAAGTATTTTTAGCATTTTTACTAAATCCAAATGGATTTTAAATGATCATATTCTTTAACACTGAACTTCTCATTTGAATTAAACCACTACTAAACTACTTTTTTGTCTCTTCTGCAGCCGTGATCTGATTTTGTGTCTCTGAGATCACTTTAAAAAAATGCTTGGTTAATTAAAGAAAAAAGATTACAAACAGGGAGCCCAGTTACAAATTTTTGTGCTTAGCTTTAGGTGCCCATATTCACATTTGGAAAGTTCAAATTAGCAGTCAAGCACTGAAACCAATTTTAAGCTCCTCTATGCTGATCCAAGCACATGGATGTGGAGTTAGTTGCTCACATTTGAAAATCAGGTGCATTGTTGATATTTACTTGGTCAGTTGATATTTACTTGGTCAGTCATTTTCTTGAACTATGGTCTCATGCAATTCTTTAGTCCCTTACCATAATAATAATTATTCTGAAGACAGTGCATGAGTCTTTTAAGAGGCTACTGAATTCCTGAAGATGACTAAATAAGTAATAATGACAGGACATAGGGAAATAATTGGGGACCCTTCTTAACTAATGATCTCACACATTATTAAAGGACTTATGAAAATTAAAGACATGCAGCGATGAGGGCACTTGCTTTATATAATTCAGAGGAAAAGTGAACACTGGAAATAATAACAGTAAATATAAAACAAATGTTTTCAGTGTTGGGTTGGGTTGTTCTGAAATTTTGATGGATCTGGGTTTTCTGCTTTTTCTTACCATCATACCTTTGCAATCCATCTGAGGGACACTGATACCTAAATTTTTTTTAATTGGCTAATTTAAAAAAATCGATTTTCTAGTTGAAGTATCCTTTGCACAATATGCCCTGATTTAAAAAAAAGTAATTTTCAGAACACTATAAAAGTTTCTTTCTGTGGTCCTGTTGATAGGTGTAATAGTTTATATGAGGGCAATAGAGGCTGCCTCTACAGAAATTGCTGTCAAATGCAATAAGTAAACAAACTGCACAAAGAGAAATACTTTTTTCAGTAACTTTTTTTAAATGATGCTAATCTTAAGAAGTACTTTTGTCATTACAAGTAGGTATAATATTTTCAGACAGGTATGTCATTTTTAGGTAGATGGAGTCCCTCTGAAACTAAATCTAAAGTCTTTTTTTTTTTTTTTCCAAAGAATTTTGGCTACAGTTGTCCCTATATTTATTTAAAACCTTACCCCTTTCCCTATGTTGGACACCTTATATTTTTCCTCTCTATACATTTATGAGGGCAGGTTTATTATTTGTATTGTATTTTAGAATGATATATTAATGTGAATTGTTGCACTACATTCTGGGAATGGGAAGGTTTGGTTATAAATTCAACTAATATGGCTATTCATCTTCAGAGTATTTAGTGTAACAGTTGCTATTATAAGAACTGTGGAATATTAAAGCAATGTCAGTTCTTAAACCTGTGACATTTAGACGAATGATAAACCAGTTGTACTCTATAAAATGAACTGCCTTTGAAGTAAGATATTCATCTGCACTTACAAAATAAATGGAAACTTTGTTTCAGAGATGTTCCTAAATCGTCCTGAGAAAAAGTACATTTTGAAAATAAAAACTGTGGAATTAGGTAAATGTTTCTGTTTAAAAGAAGTACATGTTTAAAAAAACTCACTGTGCTCAGTGACATTCTTCAATATTTAAAGACTATATTATTTCAGAAGACTCTTTGACTACAGCAAATCATAAGGATATTATTCACTGCTTGCTGAATAAATGCATCACATACAACCAGAAAAACTATTTTCTGTCCACTAAAGAACAGGACAGCAGTGGGTCGTCTTCAGTCCATTGATCTGTACTCTGTAGATCTGTATGCAAAATGTAAGAATACTTTCTGCTGATATAATATTGACTAAAGACATGCTCTTCATTGGGAATTTAAATATTAATGAACTTTCCAACAAATATGAGTAGCCTTTCTGAGTCAAATAGCTGCTCTGAGACTCTGCCTGTACATTGCTTAGCCAGTGTTTCAAATAGAAATGAGAATAAGTTTTTCAAAATCTAATGCATTATTTTGATTAATCAATTTACTCTCTTTGACTGTTGATTTTGGTAAAGATGCTACTGTTTTTTCATGATACAGAAGGTTCCAATGGAATTTGGAGTCTATCAAAATATCATAATACCACTGTATAAATCCATGACACATCTTGAATACTGTGTCCTATCTGGTTGCCCCATCTCAAAAAAGATACAATGGAACTTGAAAAGGTTCAGAGAATGGCAGCGAATATGGTCAAGAGAGTGGAACAGTTTCCATATGAGGAGAGACTAAAAAAAACTGGGCTGTCCATCTTAGAAAAGAGACGACTAAGAGGGAATATGATAGAAGTCCATAAAATCATGACTAGTCTGGAAAAAGTGTCTAGAGAAGTGTTATTTACCCTTTTACACAATATAAAAACCCAGGGCCACCCAATGAAATTAATAGGTAGCAGGTTTAATGCAAACAAGAGAAAGTACTTTTTCACACAACTAACATGTGGAACTCATTGCCATGGGATGTTTTGATGGCCTAAAGTATAACTGCATTCAAAAGAATTGCATAAATTCAGGAAGGATAGGTCCATCAATGGCTATTGCCCAAGATGGTCAGGAATGCAACTCCATGCTTGGTACAACCCTTAACCTCTGACTACCAGAAGCCAGGAGTGGAAAATGGGTGGATCCTCCATAATTAACCTGTTCTGTACGCTCCTCCTGAAACTCTGGTATGGGCCACTGTCAGACACAGGATACTGGGCAAAATGGACCATGATCTTGACCCAGTATGGCAACTCTTATGTCTGTAACAGGGTGAAGATTTGTATTTTTTTTATTTGAAGGGTTATCAGAATATAACATGCTAAAAATGAATGCTGGCCTTTATTTAGTCTAGAATATATTTTCTTGGTGTGTATAGTTCCATAATGTTGTTAGTAAGAGGTGGGAGATCTTTAAGCAAAGGTAATCCAAAATTTTGGAAAAGTTCCAACTCAGTGGTCCCCAAATTTTTCAGGGTCGTGCCTCCCCTTACTCCTGTCCACATCACCCCCCGCCAGGGCCGGGCGCACCCAGAGTTTGGGGACCTCTGTTCTAACTAGACATGTGGAAAGAGGTGAATCTGTATGTGTGTGAAATTTTGCTTGAAATGTCTCACTATTTTGGTTGTGGTGATTTTGTGTCTCTGAAATCACATTTCAGCAGAAAATTGCACTCAAGAAATGCCAAGCAGAGTGGTCTAGTGGCCATCTTTGAAATTCTTTTTGTGTGAGTTACAGGCAAGGATAGAGGATGGGAGAAGCAGCAAGAGAGAGAGATCTGTATTAAACTGGTAGTTGTTGTAGCTGCTATTATTGAGCACTTTACCACTGGTCAAGTTTACACCATTGAAGTTGACACAGGGGTTGCTCACAAAATCAGTGGTCTAATTCTGCAAAGCTTCCTTATTTGTGTGAATAATTTCAATGAGGTCAGCGGAGTCACTTACCTCAGTAATGCTTTGCAGGGTAGTGCCCAATATCTGTCAAACAGTTTCCAGGGACAACTAATCAGAATAGCGGTAAATTGAGGGGCAACATGTTTCTAATCTGCATTACACAAGAGGGAAATGGACTTTGTGTGATGGCATTTAAGTCTGGAGAAGTTAGCACAAAGCATTTTTTTCCCAGTAGCTCATCATAGCAGCTGCTATGGAAGGATTGGCTCAGGACTGAAGGAAGCTGCCGGCTGCAGACCATGCCAGGTGCTGGGTGCTGTAGTGCTCAAACTGTGTAAGAGTTTAATAAAAATAATGTAAGTGTTAAATACAAACTCTTTGTGCCTTGACGAGGAAAACACCACACCCTCCCAGAACAAGGATGGGAGAGTGGAGTCCATAAAAATATTAGATAAGTAGATCTTCTTTGTGTGATTGCTCATGTGTATTCCACAATAGGTGTGCATGCTCGCCACGTGCACCAGTGCCGGAAGTTTTTCCCCTAGCAGTACCCATAGGGGAGCGCCCCAGCGACCCCTGGAGTGGCGCCTCCATGGCACAGTATAAGGGATACTGCGCGCTCCCCCGACCTCAGTTCCTTCTTGCCGCCAGTGAAGGTGCTTCGGAACTGCTCTGCTCCAGCTTTGCTGTAGCTCGTCCCCAAAACTGCTTGTTTGTTCAGTGTATGGTACCTGTAGTTAGTTAGTTAGTTTAGTTAGTTTAGTTTAGCTAAAGCGCCCGGGCCGGGGCATACCCTGTGCCCCGGGTTTTAAGTCGTGTGACACTTGTAGGCAATCTGTGCCAGTGAGTGATACGGACGTGGACTGACTACGCTGTTTGGGGGGAACCCATGTCAGCAATCGCTGCAAGATGTGCAAGTTGTTTAAGCCTCGGACAAAGAGAGAAAGGGACATTAGGCTCCGGGCTATTCTGAGGAAGTCAGCGCTGACCCCGGCTCCGGCGCGCTGCTCCGAGTCGGCACCGGACACCGTGGTGTCAGTGTGCGGCAACCCTTCGGTGCCATCGAGTAGTCAGCATTGCTCCCCATCCACAGGGCATGCCAAGAAGGCTAGGAAGAGGCCTTCTTTGTCGCAGCACCGGAGTAAACCTGGGACAGAGGCTAGACCCATGTTGGGCACTCCTTGATCCCCACTGGCCTGTAGGCCTCAGACTCAAGTCGAGCGGAGTAGCCCGGCCCATTCAGAGCAGGCCTCCCCAGATGTCCGGATGCCCTCCACACCGGAGGCCCTGCAGGTGGCCCAGGATGTTATGTCCATGCCGGTACCAGGAGCACCACCGATGTTGGCCCCACGCTCCAGAGGCAAGCAGTGCTGGGATCTCCACACTCACCCCCGACTCGGTATCAGTCTCGGTCGTGGGAACGTTCCCGACGTCGTTCGCCTCACAGCGACTGTTCAGGACAAAGTCCACATGGATCCCTGTCCACACCCACCAGGCTGTCTGGTTGGGTTCTGTTTGACCGAGACTCTCAGCACTGCTCCGCCTTGAGGAGCGAACACCAACGGGACTGAGGCAGACGTCACCAAAGGTCCTCATCTCAGAGGGGCTATCGCAGCTGGTCATGGCACGAACGTTGATGTCGTTCCCGTTTGGCGTCCCACTCCAGGACCGCACCACAGCACCACCTCCACAGCCCCAGCCGTCGATCGCCGTCATCTCGCCGTCGCGGGTGTGCCCCTGGAGCCAATTGCAGCGCAGCTGTTACCGATGGTACCGGTCCTCCACGTCGAGATCGCGGTCCCATGGTCGGCATCGCTCCCGGCACTGTCACTCCTCCCGGTCCAGGGACAACGGCAAGTTATATGTCAGCCCGGCCTCCCTTTGTAGTCATCCATCGATGGGCCAGGCCAGCCAGGCTGAACAGCCGGCTCCGCCGGTGCCAAAGCAGTTGCAATGTCACCGGGCCCTGTAGCTGGCCCAATGGTACCAGTTGGCACCGCAGCCCCCGACGGAGCCCCCAGCGGGAGCTCACTCAGTGGCCGGAGCCTCAGAAGGACCATCGGCCTCCCTCTCCAGACTTCCTAGGAAGGAGTCGGTGGGACGAATATCTCAGCGCTGTACCCGGAGACTGACCTGGTGGTGGACCCTCTGGTGCTGGTGGACACACAAAGTACCACGCCAGCCTCCTCACCCTCCCCGGATGAGGCGATTATGGTCCCTCCTCCCTCCATCCCACAGGAGGACTTTAAGGCCCACCAAGAAGTCTTTAAAAGGGTGGCATCAAGCCTCCACCTCCAAGCAGAGGAGATGGAGGAGCCCTCGGACTCCCTGTTTAATGTGCTGTCCCCCTTGGCACCAGGCAGGGTAGCCTTGCCTCTCCACGAAGGGGTGACGAAAATTTCAAATGCCCTGTGGCAAACCCCGGCCTCTTTGGCCCCCATCTCTAAGAGAGCAGAATGCAAGTATGAATACTTATACACCCACCCTGCTGCTAACTCCCTGGTGGTCGAGTCGGTCAACCAAAGGGAACAGCAGGGCCAGCC
Source organism: Trachemys scripta elegans (assembly GCF_013100865.1). NCBI lineage: Eukaryota > Metazoa > Chordata > Testudines > Emydidae > Trachemys > Trachemys scripta. The sequence continues at coordinate 87,615,041 of NC_048305.1, forward strand.
AGCCCCTACCCCTAAAAATAAAGATTCAAGGAGGCTGGACTCTTTTGGAAGAAAAATGTATTCGTCCTCGAGCTTCCAGTTACGGGTGGCAAACCACAGGCTCTCCTGGGCAGGTATGAATTCAATCTGTGGGCTCCCTGCCCAAGTTCGAGGACTCCCTCCAGGAGCGTGACAGGAAGGAATTAAAAGCGCTGGTGGAGGAGGGTACATGAGAAGGGCATCGTGGCTCCTGCTCTCTGGGCTGTCCAGCGAGGTGCAGACCTCCCTGCAGGACCTCCTGTTTGACGGCAAAGCTCTGTTTGCAGAACAAATGGATACAAAGCTGCATGGCCTGAAAGACTCCCACATGACTCTCCAGATTCCGGTCTTTATGTTCTGGCTTCGGCTAAACCTAAGTTGAAGCCGCAGCAGACTCCCGCTCAGGCCACCCACTCAAAATACGAGACCACTTATAAGAAGTTGCGGGATTATAAGAGGAGCCCAGTCTCGGCCTGCCCCCCAGCTTGTGTCCTCCAAGGGCAAGCAAGCGGGGAAAAGGCGGTTTTGACGGGACGCCCGGAGGCGACCTGCCAGTTCTCATCAGGGATCCACCCTCAATAAAGCTTCCCTTCTCCAATCAGTTGTGTGCTTTCCTCCCAGAGTGGTCGCGGCTGACCTCAGACCAATAGGCCCTCAACACCATCTCCCGGGGCTACACCCTCCAGTTTACTTCCTTCCCACCCAACCACTCCCTTCCCCCATCCCTCCTGGGGGACCTCTCGCATGAGGCTCTGCTCGAGCAGGAGGTGGGGCGGCTCCTGGGCCTAGGAGCGGTAGAAGCGGTACCCGGGGAGTTCAAAGGCAAGGGGTACTACTCCCGCTAGTTCCTTATCCCAAAGGCCAAAAGGGGGCTCAGGCCCATCTTGGACCTGCGAGGCCTGAACCAATACATGGTGAAGCTCAAGTTCCGCATGGTCTCCCTGCCCTCCACCATCCCCTCCCTGGATCCTGAGGACTGGTACGCCGCCCTCGATCTGCAGGACGCGTACTTCCACATTCATATATTCCAGGGGCACAGACGCTTCCTTCGTTTCACCGTGGGGCAGGAACACTACCAATTTATGGTCCTCCCATTTGGCCTGTCCATTGCCCCCAGGGAATTCACAAAATGTAAGTCAGTGGTGGCGGCCTACCTCAGGCGCTGGGGGAATCCAGCTCTTCCCCTATCTGGTCGACTGGTTGGTCAAGGGCAGCTGCCGGTCGCAGGTGCGGGATGACATGGCGCTCCTTCTGTCCACGTGCACCACTTTGGGCCTGTTGGTAAACAACACCAAGTCCCAGTTCAATGCATAGAGTTTATCGGGGCAGTCCTGGATGCCTTGTCGGCCAGAGCCTCCCTCCCACCAGACAGTTTCGAGACCCTGAAAGGGGCTCATCGACACGTTCACAAGGATTCCGGTGACAACAGCCAGAGCATGCCTCCAGCTCTTGGTCACGTCAGCGTGCACATATGTGGTCCATCACGCCAGACTCAGGATGAGGCCCCTCCAGCTCTGGTTGGCCTCGGAGTTCTCCCAGGCCAGAGACAGGATGGACAAAGTCCTCACGGTACCTGAGCCAGTGATCACCTCCCTACTGTGGTGGTCCTCCCCGAGAAACATGCTCCAAAGGGTCCCATTCAGGGGCAGGGCCCCATTCCTGGAGCCGGTGTCCGCCATGTCGGACCTGGGATGGGGGTCCCGTGTGGGTAACGTTCAGATCCAAGGTCTGTGGTCGGCTCAGGATCTGACTCTCCACATAAACATCAAGGAGCTCAAGGTGGTATGGCTGGCATGCATGGCTTTCTACTCGCACCCGGCAGGCCGGGTGGTCAGGGTCCTCATGGACAACATGGCCTCGATGTTCTACATCAACAGGCAAGGTGGGGCCTGATCCTCTGCCACGAAGCCCTTAGGATGTGGGAATTTTGTATAGCCCACGACCTACAGTCCTACAGGTCTTCCATCTGCCGGGTGCCCGGAATGCATGCGCAGATCGCTTGAGCAGGTACTTCTCCTGTCAGCACGAGTGGTCTCTCCACCCAGAGGTGGTGCACAGACTTTTCCAAGTGTGGGGAACTCCCCAGGTGGACCTGTTTGCGACTCGGCAGAACCGTCGCTGTCCCTGGTTGTGCTCCGGGGGGGCTAGGATGGAGTGCTATCTCCGATGCCTTCCTCCTGTCCTGGTCAGGCCAATTTCTCTATGCCTTTTCTCCATTCCCGCTGATCGCAAAGGTCCTGGGAAAGATAAAGATGAACAAGGCCCGGGTCCTTCTGATTGCCCTGGCATGGCCCAGGCAGCATTGGTACGGGACCCTCATGGGCCTGGCGATCGCCCCACCATGGCCGTTGCAGTCCCACCCGGACCTGCTCTCCTGAGACCAGGGCTGCCTCCTCCACCCCAACCTAGCGGCACTCCACCTCACAGCGTGGCTGCTCAATGGTTGGGTAGGGAGGAAAGGATGTACTCGGAAGTGGTTCAGTGCATCCTCCTAGAAAGCAGGCAGCCCTCCACGCGCCGAGCCTACTTGGCAAAGTGGTCTCAGTTTTCCAGATGGGCGGATGAGCGGGGCGTTTCCCCAGTGGCCGCCCCATCCAGCTTATTCTGGACTACCTCCTTCACCTTAGAGCCCAGGGCCTGGCGCCCTCATCAGTCAAGGTGCACCTGGTGGCCATATCGGCCTTCCATACATCAATGCAGGGCCATACGGTATTCTCCCATGCTATGACTGTCCGATTCCTTAAGGGGTTGGATCGCCTCTTCCTGTATGTTAGGCCCCCTGTCATGCAGTGGGACCTAAACCTGGTGTTGGCCTCTCTCACGGGGCCCCCGTTTGAACTGCTAGCCACGTGCTCCTGGTCACACCTCTCATGGAAGGTGGCCTTCCTGATTGCGATCACGTCGGCTAGGCAGGTCTCAGAGCTCAGGGCAGAGGACGCTCCAACGGCTGGAGACCTAATTCCCAAGACGACAAGCAGGAGGCGCCACAGGGGTGAGACCCACATCACTACACCACGCTATGGAGGCGCCATTCCAGGGGTCGCTGGGGTGCTCCCCTATGGGTAATGCTAGGGAGAAAACTTCCGGCACCGGTGCACGTGGCGAGCATGCACACCTATTGTGGAATAGACATGAGCAACACATCTCGAAGAACACCAGTTATGGAAAAGGCAACTGTCTTTTCTTTCTTCGACTTCCTTGAAGATATCATAACAAGTGGGTGGCCTATGAGCCACCTCAAATCATAGAAGATAGAGGTAGCAGGCTAGCAGACTTCCACCCAAACAACACCAAGTGACAAGAGGAGCCAGAAAATGGATGGGCATAAGGTTCAGAGGGTGAGGGGGCGGTATTGGTTCAGATAAGGATTCAAAACCAATACCACACTTGCAATGTGGGAGATTCTCCAATCACTGCCTGTATATGCATTTTGCAATGGTTACTGTGCAGGGGTTTTGTTGCTCTCCTCTGGACTCTCTCTTCCATGTTTTACTGTTGTAACAAAACGCAAAACAAAACATCAGCCTTAATGCCATAAGTCAGTGAAATTATATGGGACAGACAATGTAGAATCTGATCGATTTTTTGTTGTGTTTTGTGAGCAGATTTGCAAGAACAGCTTGATAACTATATCAGTTTTGCTGTCCTATAATTAAGATATTAATATTTAAAAACACCCTAAAATTCAATGGAATATGCACAGAATTCTGTATCAGCTTTGGGCCCAGAAGCTTTTGAAACATCATTTGATTTGGAGAATTGTCCATGGAAAAGTATTTTAATACTGGCAAATATGATAGTTCTGGAATCAGTATAAAATGTAACATGTTATGTATAGGTGACTATGTTTTTTGTATTTGGTGCCATTGTTTGCCAATGTAAGCACATAGCAAATAAGACTGGATATATTAGACTACAGATGAAAAGCGGTAAAGCTAAGCGCTAACCTTCCAGATGTAATGTATTTTTGGGAACGTTTTACAGTTGGATATTTTTCTTTATAGTTCCAACAACTTTTGATTAAATATTAATGCAGATTAAATGTGTGATGGTCTCAGTCCATTTCCTAGTGCGAGGTGTCCCCAACTCAATTAGTATATGTTGGCAGTCTCGGTACAGAGTTAAGGGCTGAATAGATATGGAGCGTTAACTACAGAACCTCCCCACTCCTAGAGATGATTCATCCAGATGAACCCTAAGGCACGAAGACTGAAACTGCCTGCTCTGTAACTGTTCTGGAGAGAGGGACCCTATTTTTAAATATGACTCTCTATTGGTAGATGTAGTCTAGGTCATTTAGATGACTATGTACCTGGGTTGTGCTGGTGAATCAGATTCTTACACATCTAATTGCTCTTAGACCAAAGTGAACATGTCCCGCATTAAGGGTAGGCTATAAATTTAGCCCAAAGAATGTGCTGTTTTCTGTTTTCAGTGCCTCCAATCTGCGGTCCTTCGATAGCATTAAAATAACGAGAAAAATGTTCAAGATAAACTTTCCAATTTGCAACTTTGACAGTACAAAAGATAGAAAAACTACCCTGAAGGAGCCTGCATCTGAGATTAAGTTGTGGTTGAGAGAAGACCAGAGCAGAATTTAATATTTATTGTATTATGGACATATTTTATGTGAGCGTTCTACATGGCCAATAGGTATTTTGACTGAGTTGTACATGTGCCAAACTCAAATATATGGACAGAAAATGGAAGGTTCCTCTTCCTTTTACCATACAAAAGAACTTAGAACTAGAAATGGTCAGAAATTTTCATTGGAAAATGCTGATTTGTTGACAACAAAACTTCCTTGGGAACGTGTGGATTTTGACAAAATTAAGCTGGAATCCAGGTTTCTGATACAAATCTGCCTGGTTTCCTGCCAGCTTGCCCCACCCAGTTTCTCAGGATATATTTTTTTTTTTTTTAATTTCTGAATTTCCTGCAAAACGGGGATTCCAATTTCCAGCCAGCTTTAGTTTTAACCTCCTTATAGTGTCGTCATTTGGATATAATTAGCAACATCCTGCCTACCTATTACACAGATGGGGCACAGGAAACGTTTGGTTATATAGTATTGGGTCAACTATTTACTTATGTTGTGCCTAATGTTTAAAACCCTATTGCCTTCATATCCTTTTTTGTTCCAGTTAAATGATGATTGCACTGTCCAAATGACTGAACTGTTTCGCAAAAAGTTCATTACCCTTTTCTTCTACACTTCTGATATCTTAAGGAGAGCATCAGACATTAAAGATGCATATGATTATAAGATCCTGTATTTCATTAGGGATCATGTAAAGTGGATATGCCACAAGGGAATTCACAAAAGAATGTGATTTTTTTTCTCCCTATAATAAAGTCTGTTTAATATAAAATATATTATACGCATAGCTGATTTTACAGGAACGTATGTGTATCCATACATTAAAATAAAGTAGTGGGCTTGATGCCCCTCCCATACTGGTGTAAATCAGAAGTAATTCAATTGAAGTCAACGGCAGCATAGCAATGGAGCTAAAATCCTGTGAGTGAGAGGAGGCCCAGACCCTATTACCTGTAGCCAAGGTCAATGTGCATAAAGGTTATCTACTGTATGAGCTTCACAGCTGCTGGTCATATAAGTTACCCAAGAGAGCTTTAAATGTTCTCAGTTCAAAAATGTTTATTCATTTATCAGAACTCTTTGCTGCTCATGAGAGTGCTGGCTCATTATAGTTGGCCTCGTTTTGCACAATATTATACCATGTATGCAAATGAATTTTCTCAAAGTAGTAAATTTTGCGAATGTCCCAAGTATGCTGGCAAATAAAGTGGAATAGGCTCTGAATACTCCAAATGGCTTGAATAGACTTAGATTATGAGCAGATAGAGGTAATTTACTCATAGAATTCAGTGCGATCACTTAGATAAAGCAAAATGTGGGGCAGATATTCAAGGTAATTTATTATACATTATACTCTAAAACCTCAGGCACAGTGGTTTGAAACTCCTAAGAATTTCCCTCCTCCTATCTCAGCCACTCAGATGGCTGAAAACTATAGAATCTCATTAATTTAAAAAAAATGCAAACTCTTTCGGGGGTATAGTGCACCTCTGTGTGTGTCTGCAACAAGGTTAGAATATTACACTCTTGAGTATGAGGACTTTTTTAAATCCTGTACAAATACTATTCATGTCAGTCAGCTATGATTCAGGACATGTTATCATGATGAAAAATGTTAAGTTCCTGGCCCCGGTTTGCCAAAAACTGTCCCAATGGTCCGGTAAGAGAAGCATGGAAAATGTTGGTTCTCATAGATTCTTTTCCTCTGATTCCCTGTTCATTTTCTGCTACCCATAATTATCCCACTGGATACTAAGGATCCATACAGACTATGGGACTACACTGAATTTTTTTTAAAGAAAGTGTTCGTTCATATCAAAGGTTTTTGTTTTATGTGCAAAATATTTTGCCTACTGCTACAAATCAGACATTTTTTGACTATTACTATTATTCATATATAACAGGGTAAGGTAACAACTTAAAATAAAAGCTTTCAAAGTTAAGCACTTTGGGTCTGATCCAAAGCCCATTGAAATTAATGTGAGCTCTCAATTTATTATTTAATATTTATACTGTTATTGCAAAGAACCTATTGTGTTAGGTGCTACACAGCCATACGGGCAATGCAAGTCCTGAACCTGAACATCTTACAGTTTAAGAAATAGAATATATTACTAAAATTTCCACAAAGTAATATTATAGGGATATGGGATGTGAAGTAGACTGTTCATTAACTAGTTTTCAATTCAGAGACGATAGCTTGTAAATGTGCCTCTCAGCACTTTCAAATTTAGTAACCATCTAGCACATAGAAGCAGTCAGTGTTGGACTCATGCCAGTACCTAGGGCAAAGTCCCAGTAGTTTATTTATGTATTATTTTTAATGAATAATATCTATTACTTTTAATGAATAATATCTATGATATTATGATTGCAACAATGCCTTTTGTTGTAGGCACTAGAGTGAGATAATTGACCTTGACTTCTTTTCTGTGCCCTTGCTTTCACCTTTCAGAATACATACTCAAGTTGCAGTAAATTATCTCTCAGTAATGCCCACAATGGCAGGGACTTATCCTTTTAATTAACTAACTTTTTAAAATGTATTATGGGACTCACTCTTCTTAATATTTCTGATGGTGAAAAAATTATAGCCTACCATTGAGAATAAAGGTCTTATTCAACCGACACGGTATATGGAGCCACATTGAAAGAGTTCTCTGCCCTACTAAGCTGATTCAGAGAACAACACACCTTTGAAAGAACAAGAATTGATTTGATTGAACAGAGTATGGATTTTATAATAGGAAAACAGCAAGTAATTTGAATAGTTAGTGGTAAATTGTCAAAACAAAGCACTTCAGTTATACACGCATTCTAGTAATAACTAATGCCTGCAATACTATTTATAAGATGTCCATATCTAGAATCTTCTAATGCTTTTTCCCCCCTCTGTAGAATCTCATTTAGAATGGTTCATTTTAAATGAAGAAGCAGCAGCCTTTTACAAAGGGATAGAAATCCTCAGCCAGCTTAATGAAAATTGTCACTTTTCACATATTGTAGAATTAGAAAGAAACCTTCTTTTGTATAAAGAGACATGAAGGTTTTAGCAGTTCAAGGGTTATATGCAATAGAAATTAGCAAAAACAATTTGCCCATATAGCAAAATATGCCTTTTCCCTCTTGTGGCAAAAAATATGGCGTATACCCCTCTTTAATAGGTATTGAGCATGACTTAGAACCTAAACCTACAAGGTGCTGAGGTTGAGCTCCAGTTGAGGTTAATGGGAGAGACAGTTGAAGGCCAGCAGCACCTTGCAGAATTGTGCCCTTTCTGTATTACCTAAGCAGGAATATATAGTATTTCTTCTTTTGTGATAGTTTTTGTGAGAGTGTGACAACCCTGAATATTTCTAAAGTTTCCAACACTCAATTAAATCTACTTTAGCAGTCTCTTGCCTTTTCTTCCTATATCCTAACTTGATTCCAGTTGCCAAATTTCAGGATGTACCTACACATGGGATGTATCCATCATAAACAATATAGAGCTATTGTAGCCTTAGCATTGAATTAATAATATGAACCAGGAAGGATTCGAGGGCACTGAGCACTTTGCAGGATTAAGGCTAAAAGGGAGCAAGGAGAGTGGCTGCTATTTTCTGAGTGGAGAGAAACAAGGAGTGAGATGCTGGCAGGGTTAGATTTATGCAGTGCCTTAAAATTAAGGCTGCAGATGTGGAGTTTGAACTTGAAGCACAGAGTGACAGGGATTCTGAGAAGAGAGTCAAGGAGGGGGTAACAAGTTCAGAGTAGTTGCTCTGAATTAAAACATATTTTGATAGAGCAAACAGCAGACAGAGTCGGTGTGACCGGAGAAGAGGAGGTTAAAGAAGTCAAGGCAAGAGAGGACCAAAGCTTAACAGCCATGACCTGTTGGCCTAGATTGAGTTGTGGTGAATTAGAGTTGATTTTACCTCCTCTCGTGCAATAGACTGACTGCAAGATAAATATGTAGTCTGCACAAAATGCAAATCCATTATATGAGGATACCTACATATTTTCTCATGAGCCATGGACACATCAGCACAACAGTTACATGAAAAAAATGCACTGAACAGTCCAGGGCACTGAGAAAATTGTGAGTGCCACATAGATGGCAAAATGAAAGGCAAAAAATAATTGAGTATTGGAAGGCTAAGAAAATTGTCTATTAGCTGAAGTCTGCTGTTTTCTCATGAACTAGGGAATATGAATGATTTAAAGTTGATCTGACTGGAACCTATAAATATAACACAACACTAAAGAGAGTTGAGCTGTAATTCACCTAGACTGGAGCTGGTCTGAATGACAAAATCCTTTTCAAATGTAACTTTCCTGAGGTAGGTAAATCTCCTTTCTATTAAAGTGTATTTCTACTGCAAGGGCCAGATTTTCAAGGGCTGGGGCAGTTCTCAGGACACCTAAGGAAGGCAGGGCTGTATGCAAAATTGACTTTATGCCATTTTTCTAATCCCAATCTTAGGAGCAGCTTCATGGGTACTCTAACTTGCACTGGTTTGTAATTGCTGCCTTGGAACCATTACACTAACAGACACTGGAGGAACACAGCATGTTCCAGATGTTATTGTCCCACTTGTAACACACCAGGGGCCAGAAAAGGGTAGCACAGAGTCAACTTTGTTAGCTATCTGACTCCTGGGCATTTCCCCACATAGCCCTAGTATGGGGAAGGATCTGATCCTATATGTAAGCATACATTTACACTTGCCCTTTGCCTAAATTGATGTGTGTAGGACTAATCTTGGAGCCAAATTCTTCAGGCACACGCCCTGGAACACATAACCTCACCTCCACCAGGGGCTAACAGTCACTCAACGCTGCTCAAAAGTGGACAGCATTAGTGTAGTGTTTGGATCAGGCTTAATACATGTCCTGTGAAGACTTTGGGGGAGATTAAAGTTCCCAGGCATGAGCACAGGCTGTAGTACCATTGCCAGTCCTCCCTTGGATGAATTCCCTTTGAGGCACAAGCTGGGACACCCTATGCTTGAGGACCTGAACGTGACTCCTGGTCTTTGGAGGCTGGAGGCAGGGGTTATTGAAATGAAGTAGGAATTATTTTTCTTTACATAGCCAGATGCCTCACCTCTTCATCATAAAGAAGAAACAGAGATCGAGATCATTGCACATGTGTGGGCACACACTCACAGGCCACAAGAGCACCCACACAACCTGCCAATATTTGGATGCCTGGAACTCTGGTTTCAGCAACATCTGCATCAACACCTGCCCTGAGTACCTCTGTCAGTAAAGATGCTGTCAATCATTGATTCCCTATTGACTATCAAGCAATTAAAGAATAAACCAATAAGGGTAAAACAAAAAAGCAATATATCATTGCTGAAATAAATAAACAAAATAAATACATCAGAGGACTGAAAGAGAGACACAGCTGGTGCCTGGAATCTAGGGGTCCAATAACATTACTTACCCCTTCAACTCACTGTACATGGTGTATATCCTGCAGCTGAACAGACACCAGAAGCCACTTTGCACCTCCTTCCATCAATATCAATATCCATTCCTTGGGAAAAGGTGAAGAGGGTGAGGTGATATTAAGTGGCTGCATAGCAGAAACTGCAGCATATAGCACAGCTGGAGGCAGAAACAGAACTATTAGAACTCAAGCAGCACAGGCTGGAGGTGAAAAGACAGAGCCGAGGAGTATACTTGCGGAGCTGCAGCTGTCACTGGGGAGGCAATTAGTACAATGTTGCAGAAAGCAGACCTGATCTTTTTAGTGCTTGTTGTTAAGGGTGAAAAGAGCTTTTCATGCATACATGTCAAGAAACCTGCTGAACAAAATATACCTTACCACCTTAGTTCATTACCCTAAAGAAATATAGAGCAGTTTACAGGAAGAAAATATCACCAGCAAAAAGAAAAGAACATTCTTTCGGAAAAATGATCTTGCAATTCCATAACGTAAAACTTGGCCATATAGAGAAAAAATGTACTGAAACGCTAAAACAGAACAAATAAGAGAAGCATATGAGCCAGCACCTTTCTATCACCGCTGAAAACGGCCAAAGAGCACCATGAGAGTGGCAGCTGCTTATACCAGGTGTGAATTTGACCCCGTGTGTTTAACCCCTTGTCAAACACATTAAAACCTTTTCTAAGAACATGTGATTGGCCATCATTCCTGGGGTATTGAATCAGAGAAATGTAGGGATGGAAGGGACCTCGGGAGATCCTCTAATCCACACCCCCACCACTGTGCTTAGGCAGGTCCAAGTATATGTAGGCCATCCTTACAGATGTTTGTCTAACCCAGTGGGTCTCAAACTTTTTTACTGGCAACCCCTTTCACACAGCAAGCCTCTGTGTGCGACCCTCACCCTAATAAATTAAACACTTTTTTATATATTTGACACTATTATAGATGCTGGAGGCAAGTGGTGTTTGGGTGGAGGTTGACAGCTCGCAAGCCCCCATGTAATAACCTCACGATCCCCTGAGGGGTCCAGTTTGAGAACCCCTGGTCTAACCTGTTCTTAAAAACCTCCAATGATGGGATTTCACAACCTCCCTTGAAAACCTATTCCAGTACTTAACTATCCTTATAATTAGAAAGTTTTTCCTGATATCTAACCTAAATGTCCCTTGCTGCAGATTAAGCCAATTGATTCGTGTCCTAAATTCAGTAGACATGGAGAACAATTGATCACAATCCTCTTTTAACAGTTGTTAGAGGGCTTTCCCTTCAGCTCCTCCCCTGGTTCTTGTCATGCAGACAGAAAGCGGAAGACCAGAAGTCTGAAGTGCAGGCAATGCGATGTTTATTGCGGTTAGTTCCAAACAAGCATATCCATAGCTCTACACACCAGCAGAGTCTGTTTCCCAGTGTTCCGTTCCCAGCTCTGATGCTGCAGAGCATTTATCCCATGTCTCTCTTCCCAGCTCTGATGCTGCAGAGCCTTGCCTGTGTCGCCGTTCCCCATTTTCATTTCCCATTCCCTATTCTCACCTCCTCCTTCTTAGCAGGCCCAAATATACCTGCAATGCACTCCCACAGTCCCACCCCTTTTGTGTCCCATGGGAGGGGTGAGGAATGATGTTGTGCTATGGTCAGGGACAGGCATTTCTTTGGTCTTTTTGTGTTTTATACCTTCCTTCCAATCCCTCTTTGCCTCTCCTGACTGGTTGTTTGACCTTGCCTTGAGATTTGAGGCAATCTTAAAGTGTGCTCATATATTACACTCCCATGATGCCCTGTAACACTTTAACTGCTCTTATCTGTTCCCATTGTACTAACAAATCCATCTGGCTAGGGAGAAGCAACACACACAGTGTCTTTTGTTCTTTGTTCACACATCTTAGTATAAGACATGAGTATCAAAAGTCAAACCCAAAATTCTATCTCTGGGTGACAAACAGGCTTATATGCTAACACTAGTCCTTAATGTGGACGCAGACTGTTATCAGCTCCCCCCCTTAGTCATTTTTTCTCAAGACTAAACATGCCCAGTTTTCTAAACCTTTTGTCATTTTTGTTGCTCTCCTCTGGACCCTCTCCAACTTGTCTACATCTTTCTTTACACGTGGCACCCAAAACAGGACATAATACTCCAGCTGAGGCTAAACAGTTATCTCTCATGTCTTGTATACGACACTCCAACTAGTATATCCCAGAATGGTGTTAGCCTTTTGTTGGCTCATATCCAGTTTGTGATCCACTGTAACCCCCAGGCCGTATTTGTTTTTACTTTCCTAAGTGTAGCACTTTATGCTTGTCTTTACTGAATTTCATCTTGTTGATTTCAGAACAGTTCTTCAGTATGTCAAGGTCATTTTGAATCCTAATTCTGTCCTCCAGAGTGCTACAAACCCCTTCAAGCTTGGTGTCATTCACAAATTTTATAATCATACTTTCCATTCCATTAGGTAACTCATTAATGAAAATATTGACCAGACCTAGGACAGACCCCTGTGGAACCCCACTAGATACCTCCTCCCGTTTTTACAGAGAACCACTGATAGTGACTCTTTGAGTATGGTTTTTCAATCATTTGTTTATTCACTTTATAGTAATTTAATCTAGAGAACATTTCCCTAATTTGTGTATGAGACTGTTATGCTGGACTGTGTCAGAAACTTTACTAAAATCAAGATAAATCAGATCTGCTGATTCGCTCCTATCCACTAGGCCAGTAACTATGTCAAAGAAGGAAATTAGGTTGGTTTGGTCTTGACAAATCCATGCATGGATATTCCTTATAACCCTATTATCTTGTAGGCACCTACAAACTGATTGTTTAATAATTTGTTCCAGTATCTTTCTAGGTATTGAAGTTAAACTGATTGGTCTGTTATTTCTCAGGGTCCTCTTTGTTCCCTGTGTTAAAGATAGGTACTATGTTTGCCCTTCTCCAGTCCTCTGGAACCTCACCTGTCCTTCATGAATTCTTTGTGACAATTGCTAATGATTCCAAAGTTGCTTCAGCTAGTTCCTTTAGTACCCTAGGGAGAATTTTGTCAGGTCCTGCTGTCTTGAATACATCTAACTTATCTAAATATTTTTTTACCCACTCTATTCCTATGCTGGCTTCTGTTCTTTCCCCTTATCATTAATACTGAGTTAAGTATCTGTCAAAATTAAGTATTTTAGTGAAGACTGAAGCAAAATAGGTATTAAACACCTCAGCCTTCGTTATGTCACCCATTATTAGCTCTCATTCCCCGCTAAGTAGTGTACCTACATTTTCCTTCATCTTTCTCTTTCTCCTAATGTATTTACAGAATCTCTTATTATTACCTTTTGTGTCCCTTGCTTGGTGTAATTTATATTTTGTACCTTAGCCTTTCTGATTTTGTCCGTTCATGCTTGTGCTATTCTTTTATACTCATCCTTAGCAATTTGTCCATGTTTACATTTCCTTTCACCCAAGTTGCCTGCCACTTTCAGATTCACAACCCATTCTTCCCTGATAGTCAAAATAATACATAAAATGGCTTCCGCCTATATACTTTCTCCACCTTCTGAAACAAGAAGTTACCCTCTACTTATTCCATTATTGGATATTTTGTGGGTTTTGCCGTATTAATTTTCCAACAGCTATCTGGATATGTGTCACTCTAAAAAACTCTGTATTGGAGATGCTATTCCTGCATTTCTGGTTTAAACTATGGATATTTCTTATTCAAAAAAGACTGCCTTAACTTTAGATAAGAGATGAACAAATGTGGTAATGAATAATATACTCAATTCAAGCCTTAAGCACTGCATTGTTAATATCAGTCCATTCACATATTGTCTCCTGCAAAGGCCCTTACAGTTTACACTCCCTCCCTCCTACCCAAATACTGATTTCCGTACAGTTATTGGTTGAGATTTTGAACGCTGCTAATTTTAAAGAGGTGTTTTGTGGCTAATTCCCCATTCCAATTTAAAACTCCCAAATTTTTATGATCTTTATTGACTTATTTTTCATCTCCACAATGTCCCTTGAATCCTGGGCCAGATCATGATGTCCCTTGCATGGCCATACAGGAAAGGGGGCACACAAGAACCATTCTCCTCTTACACTGCTGCTCAAGCTCCTTTTTCTTAGTAGGTTTCAGAGTAACAGCCGTGTTAGTCTGTATCCGCAAAAAGAAGAACAGGAGCCACAAGTACTCCTGTTCTTCCTTCTTAGTAGTAGCCCCTGAATTTTGGGCAGTACAGAGACTGCTCACTCTGGGAGCAACTAGCCTACAAAGGATAGGAAGACAGTGGTCGACTGCCTCCCACCTCATATCTACACCAGTCTGTAGAGATGGGTTGACATACTGGGCAAATACTCTGCATCCACTGAATTGCTTTGTGCACAGTGTGCAACCCCAGGAGAAGTTATGCATGTACAGTATCCCTGGGACTCCTCCTAGGATAAGGGATTTCATACTACATCCTACACTGAACTGTGGCATAAATGACACAACTAGCCCTTTATATCTAGCTGTAAAAGTATAGAGTATTTATTGGGGGTGGTTTGTAGTCTTGCCAATCCATCTCTTGCTGTAATCCTTTAAAGCTACAACTCCAAATAATTAAGGATGTGTTAATATATTCTAACATTCAAGTCTCTCAGTCAATTAAAATTTTGTATGAAAATAAGCAGGAACACTACCTACCCTATTATTCAAGGAATTGCATTTACCCTTAGGAAATTATACAAGTAAACACTCTAGCCAAATTATTAAATGGAATGATATTAGATAGACTTTACTCCAGCAGCCCACACTTGTTTCCTCTTTAAAAGGGTGTACAGTTACTCAGGAAATCTTTTTTCTCACAGCTTTACTGTTTTTCCGAATTATCTTGTAAATTAGGACAATGTTCCTTGCTGTGGTCTCATAAAGCAGTGCTCTATGTACTATATACTGAAATGTAAGTACAATATTTTTATAATCATATGGTAAAAATGAGAAAGTAAGCAATTTGTCAGTAAGTGTGCTGTGACACTTTTGTATTTTTATGTTTTATTTGTAAGCAAGTAGTTTTTAAGTAAGGTGAAACTTGGGGTACACAAGACAAATCAGAGTCCTAACAGAAGTACAGTAGTCTGGAAAGGTTGAGAGCCACTGTCATAAAGGATTACTGAAACTACGGAATTCAGCCTCCTTCCACAGAGGCTTCCTCTCAAATCCAAGGTTCTCTACACTCATCCATCTTCATTTAGTTGAAACTGTATGCTTTATCACAGTGATATCCAACCCCCCAACTCAATTAGTAGCAGGGCCGGCCCTTCCACTAGGCGACCCTAGGCGGTTGCCTAGGGCAGCAGGATTTGGGGGGTGGCATTTTGCTGCCCTCGGCGGAAATTTGGCATCGGGGGGGTCCTTCCGCTCCGGATCTTCGGTGGAAATTCGGCGTCGGGTCCTTCACTCGCTCCGGGACCTGCCGCCAAAGTGCACCGAAGACCCTAGGCCCCTGAATGCTCAGAGGAGGAGTGCTGCTGCCTAGGACGGCAAAAACCCTGGTGCCGCTCCTGATTAGTAGTCATGCTTGTAGTGCATGCAGCTCTGAGTTCTGAGGTAAACTCACTTTCTTTCACCCCTGGATGTTTGCAGGCACAAGTGAGGCAGTCCCTCACACAACTTAGATGGTGAAGTTAATTCAGCATGTGAATCAAGTGCAAGGGTTTTGAAACATGCAGATCCACTAATAGCTTTTTCACTTCACTTACAGTGTTTATATACATGACAGTAAATATTACTCACTTGTTTCCAGCATCGTATTGTGATACTCAGAAAATAGGAAAAATAAACAAATGCATTTGTCTTGATTTCATGAAATTTAATCCTTATTCCCTTGTAGTACATATGTTTGTTTTTTTCAGTGAAAGACCATTTATTATTAAATACGTTGTTTTGTAGCAAAGGCATAATTTTCTATTTATAGATACCAGTACAATGAAAAGTACAATTTAGTATTGGAGAA
This sequence comes from Trachemys scripta elegans, assembly GCF_013100865.1. Lineage (NCBI taxonomy): Eukaryota > Metazoa > Chordata > Testudines > Emydidae > Trachemys > Trachemys scripta. Next base: position 87,631,084 of record NC_048305.1, read on the forward strand.
TATTTGATTAGCTTGTAAGAACACTGAATTCGGCTACATATTTTGCAGATTAGATTTCAATATAAGTTTGTGATGTCTTCACAAATTGTTGAACGGCATAACCAAATAATTGGAATAAAATACTAGGGGTCTAATCCTGCAATCCCTATACAAGCAAAGGGTTCAATGACTTAAATAGGTAGGGTCTGCCTATGTAGAAACTGCAGCAATTTTTCAGCCCCAGAGCCTGAGTCCCGCAAGCCCAAGTCAGCTGCAGGGTTTTTATCCCTGTGTAGACATAGACCCTGAGTCCACTTCCGTCCCATTCACCCTTATGGGGATGTCTAGCATTACAGATTTTTTTTATTGAGATTGAGCCCCTCAGGTCCAGATTTTTGCACTCCATATAGGAGCAATCTCAGGACCGGTGCCCAGGGCATCCACATGCAAAATACGCATCTTGGTATTTACTGTTACCACCAGGCCCTCCTCTTGGTACTCAGAAGGTCCCTTCTGCCTGGCATCCCCCTAGTTTGGGAACTGGTGATATTCACTTCTTAAATTCCAGTGGGCTGGCAGTCTCTCAGACTGGGCTATGGGTCAATGGCTCTGGCCTTTTGGTTCAGGGTATCCATGGACCAATAACTGTAGGTATAAATCAGGTACTTAGCAGTCCAATAGTCGCAGGTGCAATTTGTACCCTCAGATAAAATAAAGGAAGGGGAACTAAAAAGATAAACAAACTCTTGCCTGCTAAATGCATCCGGAAGAAGGTTTGCTGTACTCAGAAAGTTGAATGTCTGTAAATGAAAAATGACCGGACTAAAATTATTATTAGGGTGTAATTAAAGCCAAATTATATATTTACAGTTTACATTGTGGTCCTGCTCGTGTAAAGTGGTGCAGTCTATTTTACAAAACCTCAACTTTGCTTCTGTGCAACAACCAAATTATCTTAATGGGTGTTTAAATGACAGACAAGATGAATGCCTTCCCCCTGAGTCATTTTCTGATAAAGAGACATTGCTTAGCTGCAAGATGACAAACTATATGTTCAAAGTGACAAATAATTTAATTAAAATTTACAAGCGGTTAATAACTGTTTGACCCAAATGGAGGCAGTTATCATGAATCAATTTCAGAAGAGGAACAACGCTTTTCAGAAAAATCGATCGCTAGTAGCTACAGTACCTGGACATACTCTGCATATCTCACAGTCTATTTTTTTTAAGAGTCCTCTCAGCTGTTTGTAGTATAGTCTAGTGTAGAAATGATTTCAATCAAGTTGAAAAGTAGTAACAATTTTACTTAGGCAGTGTTTGAACTCTCTCTAGTTTCATGAATATTTAATATCACGTAGCGTGTTCAAGAAAAATGCTCTTGTATCTTAAGAGCAAATAGCTCAAATTTTGATGAGTTATGTTTTTATTGCATATACAGGCCAGTGGAAATTACAATCATCTTTCATGAAAAGGCTGGGTAGTTTTTATTATAGGAGAATAAGGGTGGCCATTGCATTTACTAACCAATATAGTAAATGTAAAATTGCCAGGATAACATGCTTTATTATTTATGCTGCCAAGCACATAATGTGCTGGTAGTTTCATAAAAATATATATTAGAGGAATTTCACATGCCAGCAAGCTGTAGATCTGTTTTATGTGTGTGACTTATCCAATGTCCTTCTATTTGAGTGGTCCCCCATAACAATGCATGATTAAGCAGTATTGACATACAAAACAAGCTGGTGAAGTAATGCAGATCTAGTCAGTTACATTTCAAGACTGCACTATGTTTTAAATGTCCCGTCATTTTGATTTTGCTATTTATTTCGTTCACTGCTTTTTTTTTTTGCAACAAGAGCACTAACAATGATGAATTTAATTAATATTAATGTGGTTCACCAGCAGTGTACACAGTACTTTCACAAATTACAGCATTTTAATAGTTTAATGAAAACATTTTTAGCAACTTATGCTGTATGTGAAAGTAACATAGAAAAAGCGAGTAATCAAATATTTAAGAATATCAGCTAAATTTATCCTTGAACAAGATGAATGAAACTTAGATCTATAGAAAGTACCTGTCTGCTGTCATATTGGAAGAATTGTTTTAAGATTGTAATTTGCGTTAGCAAAATTCTGTGCGAAAGTTCCTTTTATATGCAGAATCACCAAAAAAAACAAGAAATCTGTTTAACTTAGTATCCTTTGTTGAATCCAGAAGAGTAATGTTTGAACAGGCCAGGAACTGCAAAGTTTAATGTAAAAGATTATCATTCACAGTATACTATATGACTCTGCTTGAATGCTGTAGAACTAACAAAATGTTCTTGATATATTGGAGAACTATCAAAGGTTGCCACTGAATACATAGATTTAATATGCTGTTTAATTCAAGAGCTGTTTTACAATGTCACGCTCCATTTTGAGAAGTGATTCAAACCAATCTTTTAAAATATAGAAAGAATGTTTTTAAAGGTCAAAAGCACAAACATTTTACATGTTAACTATTAATAAATCCATCTCTTGTAAAAATTAGCAGTTCAGCTAATGCCTGTAAAGCTATTTACAATATTTTAGAGTAACACTCAACCCCTAATTATCTATAGTAAGTCATAAATAATTGTCAGAGATGCACATGAAACAAAAATTCTATCAAATTAGAATAATTAGTTCCCAAGTTAAAATTTCATCTCACATTAAAATGCTTTTTCTTCTCTCCAACATAACACTAACAATCATTGTCATTAAAGCACGGTGGTAGAAGCACTACAGTATTCTGTCACAAGTATATGCATAAATATCTAATTGCACGTGCAATGCATATGATACTTGAAATACACCTAATAGCTATTTTTGCAACATAACACTTTTGCATTAGGCAAATTTATGAGAACAGAACTCTAGTAGATGGCTCAAAGTCACGCCATTCCTTATGAAAATATGTAAATGGGGGTATTAATCATGGGTTATTTTTCCTGTTGTAGAATGTTGAATAGAGCAATGGCACTGTTACTGGACTTTATTGAAGGGACTTACTAGACCTTATGTACTTTTGGGCCAATTATGAGAATTCAGTTCCTGTAGACTTGTACTCTAGAGCTGTAGAAATCAGATATGGGGGAAAAACTGTAAGGACATGATGTCCACTCCCATGCCAAATTCGGGATTGTTTGCAACAACGTATTTTCATTTTGAATAACTCTTTTCATATTAATCCTACATTTTTGCTTAATTTCATACTGTCATTTTAAACTTCTTTGTAAAAACCCTTAATAATTCCTCTCTAGTCTTGGTTTCTTCACCCTTTGAGTATTGAGCTCACACTTGATTGTCATCTAGATGAGTGTAATAGTGTAATAGGTTGGCTGGCCCGTTCATGGTGGTTGGGCTCACCCACTTCTCATCCTGATCATCTGGGTGATTTCTTTAAAAGGCTGAAGGGAGCTCAGGAGAGCTGCCAGAGGGAGGGTGTCTTTTGTGGCTGATCCAGAAGAGAAAGGGCAGCTGGAGAGAAGGAAGGGCCTGAGGCAGGTGCTGGGGAACATCAAACCCCAGCCAGGCAGAAGGGGGAAGGATATAGCCAGTAATATTCCAGCTAGGTAGAGCTGGGAGTGTCAGGCAAGTCAGAACCCTGTCTGGGAAGCTGCAGGGAACAAGTCTGGTTCCTGCAAGAAATAAAGGGACTGCATTGAACTCAGCTCCAGGAAGGAGGTCTGGGGTTTCCTGATTCAGGGAGAGGGAGACGCTGAATTGGGGTTGGGGTCTGCAGTGTCAATGTGTGTGTGGACTAAATAAAGTGAATCCCTATGCAGCAGGGGAGTGTTTTAAAGTGCTAAGGATGGGTGGAGTTTTTGAAGAGCCCTGTGACAGTGCAGATGAGGGTAGCCAACCTACTGGTCCATATTAGGCCACAAGCAGGTGCCCCAAGTCACCTGATTTGCACAACAAGCGATATTATTATTAGGGATAATAATCAGGGATTGGTTCCTTGTTGTGCTAGGCATTGTGCACCTACAAGTAAGTCCCTGCCTGAATGGCTTATATTCTAAATAGACAGTACAGGAAACAGTGATGGAAGATACAAAATATGGTAGTTATTATTGTTTTGTTCAGTATTTTCCCCCAAACTATTACCCTACCCCCACTCCCTCTTTCTTCTAAACACGTGCCCCAGTCCACCTGCACCACCATTGCTGATCCCAACCTCCTTTACCTAGAGACATAGCGCTCTTTCCTAGTCAAAATCAAAGATCTCTGAAAGTGCAAATGCTGTTCCTACCCTGCCTGCCCCACTACAGCAGCTTCAGCTGCAACCAGATTGACATCCTGCCCTGCCCTGACTCTCAGGGTTTTGTCCTCAATCCTGGGAGATACAGATTGTGCCCCCAGAGTCAAAGGTGAGCCCATGTGCTGAAGGAACCCTAAGCAGATGCTACCTAGATGGTACGTTCTAAAACTGGTTGAGACTGTAAATTGTAGGGGTGAAATCCTGACCCCACAGAAATAACTGCGATTGACTCCCAAAGAATATGCATTTGGACAGTTTTCTGTTTCTGCGTAAATAAATATTTATCATCAATATGTCACATGCAGACAACTAGTGAGAGAGTGATTGTACATCAGTCTATAGGCGAGTGCAGTGTATGAGACTCAGGTTCAAGTCCCTGCTTCTCTGCCTGATTCAGACCAGAGTTTTTCAACCCAGGTCACTCTCACTTTGCAGCCTAAAACCCTAGCTACCCAGTTATTGTCTCTTTCCATCTGCTTCCTGATAAACGTTTTGTGGAAACTGGTACATTTCAGCTTTAATGAAACAGTATATTTCATTAAAATGAAATGTTCTGACCAGCTCTAATTGAAAATTGTGGATATTATGTCAACGTGTCACACATAGTAGCACTGATATATCTAAGTTCATGAGTTCAAGTCCCACTCCAACATTAAGGGTCTGACTCAGTACTAACAGTGCAGTTGAATATTATAAGACTGCTACATTGTTAAAGGAACCTTCCTCTGGACAAGTTACTTAACTGTGGTCCCTTGACAGCTATCATGGTTAAATTTAAGGATCACATGGTGCTTATCAGTATAATTAGGGGTTATCCAGAGGGCTATGGCCAATATTCCCTCTCTTCATAAGAACAGGTTCTAATATCAAAGGCAGTTTTATGTCAGCTATTCTGAAGTGCATGATGGCTGATTCATTTTCCTATTATCACTGCACTGCTATCTGTGCAAGGAGTTCTGAGATCCCTTGAATATGAAAGATACTATATAAAACCCAATTTTATTCTAGTCTTTCTCAGTAATTTGCCTTATAAATACTTTCTGTGATTATGAAATATTGTTTGGCAGTAGAAATTAAACTCAAGTGATGTTAGGACTGCACTATTTTATCCTGTTAGACATCAAAATCATCTGTCTTCTAGTACTGCTTCATTTATCCTATTAAATGCATAATCATGATTCATTTTTTATTGTTCAATAGAAATTTTCATGTTCAATATGATCAAATTTATCTGTGTCCAATGATGATCTGCATTTCCAAGTTGCTTTACAGGTATGCCCCATGACAGATCATATAGGAGAGATGTTTTAAATACCTTTTGTTTTAACACAAAGTATCTGTAACATCTGAAAGATTAGAGGAAACTAAATTGTTTTAACACCTCTGTACTAAGATTTTATGATATCCAAAGCCATTTGCTTGAGGTAAGAATACATGCTAGACAGCAACGGGTGAGGAATCCATTATTTACAGTGATTATCTAAATTGCGTCAGTTCCTGCTAGGGCTGTTAAAAGTCTGTCAAAATCATCATTGTTCATTTTTCATGAGGGTTCTGACTGTTGTAAAAAGAATAATTATAGAGTAATAAAAAATGTGTACAAACATGGTGGTCTCCATCAAAAAGTCAACATTCACCAACTGTTATAGCTGAGTGGTAGCCGACTTAGTCTGTATCAGCAAAAAGAATGAGGAGTACTTGTGGCACCTTAGAGACTAACAAATTTATTTGGGCATAAGCTTTTGTGGGATTCATCGGATGCATGCAGTGGAAAATATACTAGGAAGATATATATACACAGAGAACATGAAAAAATGGGTGTTACCATACCAACTATAACAACACTTATCAATTAAGGTGGGCTATTATCAGCAGGAGTAAAAAAAATTTTGTAGTGATAATCAGGATAGCTCTGAAGGACGATCCCTCACTCTCACACATCTTGGAAGACAGGCCAGTCCTCGCTTACAGACAGCCCCCCAACCTGAAGCAAATACTCGCCAGCAACCACACAACAAAAACACTAACCCAGGAACCTATCCTTGCAACAAAGCCAGTTGCCAACTCTGTCCACACATCTATTCAAGGGACCCCATCATAAGACCTAATCACATCAGCCACACCATCAGAGGCTCGTTCACCTGCACAACTACCAATGTGATATATGCCATCATGTGCCAGCAATGCCTTTCTGCCATGTACAATGGCCAAACCGGACAATAAAGAGAATAAATGGACACAAATCAGACGTCGAGAATTATAACATTAAAAAACCAGTCGGAGAAAACTTCATCCTCCCTGGTCACACTATTACAGACCTAAAAGTCACAATTCTCCAACAAAAAAACTTCAGAAACAGACTCCAACTGCAGAAGTTGGAGAAACTGCAGAATTGGAATTAATTTGCAAACTGGACACCATTAAATTAGGCTTGAATAAAGACTGGGCGTGGGTGGATCATTACACAAAGTAAAAACTATTTCCCCATGCTAATTTTCCCGCTACTGTTACTCACACCTTCTTGTCAACTGTTGGAAATGGGCCATCCTGATTATCACTACGAAAGTTTTTTCTCTCCTGCTGATAATATCCCACCTTTAATTGATTAGTCTCGTTATAGCTGGTCTGACAACACCCATTTTTTCATGTTCTCTGTGTATATATGTTTTCCTAGTGTATTTTCCACTGCATGCATCCGATGAAGTGGGTTTTAGCCCACAAAAGCTTATGCCCAAATAAATTTGCTGGTCTCTAAGGTGCCACAAGTACTCCTCATTCTTTTTGTTATATCTGAGACATTACAGTAAGTACTCAGGTTTGGGTAAACAATAACTGGAGCACCTTAGAAACCACAATGTGGTAATTGTTGGTAAATGTTGACTTTTTAATGGCAGCTACTGTGTTAAGATTTAAAATGTAACTAAAGTTCATAAACAAGTAACTGCTATTAAATAAAACTTGTACTATACTTTTTCACTGTGAAAGGAGTAGCATATAATATATGTATATTCAAATACACATTGACATGATTCCTTCAAAGCTACTGCAGTCTATATTATGGGTTCAATGAGTCAATAATCCACTGAATAAGGGTCCTTAAAAGTATGCATTGACACCTCCTTTGGAGCCATTACTAACTATTGTGTCAATGAGCTGCAGATTTTGAACATCTTAAATAGTATACGCAGTTACACTGAAGACCATAACAATTCCTTTTTCATGATTCATGACTAATGGGTCACTAGGAGATCTTTGAACTGTTGCTTTTAATCTACTATGCCACAATGCATGGAAAATGCATCAAGGTATATAAAGGCTCAGTGCAATTAGATGCACTTCAAAGCATCATCAAACCACCTTCAAATTCTGTATCTCACACACTTACATGCAGTTTGTAATATTTCTAAAGAACTCATTGGAATTTCAATGAAAGAGCCATAATGATTCCATTGTATGTAGACCTGATGAGGTTTCTGTCACAGTGTGTCATATATCATCTCAATTACACACTTGGGGTTTTTTTTGATAAACCAAGTAAATTGAGCATAAAAATAACATTAAAAGAATGTGAAGGTTCTGATTTAACTTTTCAGAAGCAAAGAAAGCCAAAGTAAGGGTTCTCATTCTCAAGCTATTGTGACTAATTTTTAGAATATTTTCCACATACCCACTGTGTAGCAAGGATCATTCAAGTGACAACATCTGCTCTTCAACAACATGCACATCATCCTCTTCATTATGGAGGTTTCCCAACTAATTTAGCAAAATTTAACCAGTCTGCTTGAGATTTCACACATGGTCATTTGACTCAGTACTATTTTTTTCTTAAGTGCATGGTATAGTGGACAAATTGTTCATTGTTTATAAATTTGAAAAATGAAGGATTTTGACTTATCCATAACAGTCCTCAGTGTTTTACTGTACACACTCAAATTGGCTTTACTTTGTTGGCCTTGGCAAGGACTAGTATTCTTGACTGTTTTGGAAAGTTAGTTAGATTTTGGGAGTTATTAGAGTAGATTAATATGAACCTCAGAAGCCCTGAATGTGGTTGAATGTAGGCCTGATAATTGTGTAATCATCCCATGCTGAATTTGTGTCTGCCATAAGGAAATTAGAGTGCTGGGCTTGCTATAAAGAATAATTGCTTGTATGTATAAAAAATAACTGTAGAATATCAGTAGAAATCAAATATTGTATTTTTAAACCATCATAATTTTTGTAGCTTGAGGAATGTATAGGTGGGTGTGAATACAATGGCATTTTTAAGGTTTTTAAAGATAGCTTAAGTTTGTGTTTTTGTGCTTTCCAGTGTTTGGTTTTCTGATTTTGTACTCAGTTCATCTTTAACACATTTTCTATGCTGGAGATGACTGAAATGGTAAGACTTTTCTTTGCTCATAACTTGTGAATATCGCCTACACTGACCTAAGTTTACCTGTGTAAGAACTGCAGAACTTGGTCCTCACTAATATTTGCCACATAGGCACAAAATGGAAGAAAGTTTTTAGTGAATGCTTAATGGCTAAATCATTTGATGTTATTTCAAGGTCAAGCTTGATGAGAGCCAGAGAATGAGGTAAAATCAGCGAGTCTGACATTCATAGTGTGAGGTTGGATATATTTATTCCTATTTCTTTAAATATTAGGCTCTGTTTACCTGACTGCAGTGTTATTTGTTCTAGACAGCTTGAAATGGCAGTATAAAAAATGTGCTCTTGCAGCAAGAAGCACAACACTAGCAATCCAGGCAACCCATCAGGTTCAAAGTCTCACTACTCACTCTCAATGACATCTGTCTCCCTCGGGGGTCCAGATCTGGCCACCACACAGCCTCTGCACTGTGGAGTGTGGACATAACAGAAAAACTTAGGCTTAAAGGTTACATTCAGAATTTATCTTTGGTAATGGTCTAACTCCAGTCAAGAGAATAGGAATGGATTCAGGACCTCATGGGTAGACATTTGGAGTGTGTGTGTGGAGTGAAATGGGAGGAAGATTAAATCTAGAAGACAGACATAGCCAGGCATGTACAGTGAATAGCGGTGAATGGGAAGAACGTTGCCCATCCCACCCACACGCTATTTGAAAGCTCTATCTTCTGAGATACTTAACATTTTCAATTAGTATGGACAATCTCTATTGTCTTTCTCAGGCCTCTCTACACACAGGTAAAGGAAAAAAGACCCCCAATCTATACTCTGTTATGGCGCAACCAATAACTGTCATATTTTGATTGTCTCAAGTGTTTTTATTACCCCTCCCCAAATCCCTCCGGTATTTCATTATGTTTTAAATCTGAACTCAGTGACAACTTTTTTACACAGATATTTTAGGATACCTTAAAATCAATATCAGACTGAGCTATTACAATATGCAGTGGAAATGTTCATATATATATATATAATGATAGTTACTGGTTGTGTAATGATCTGAAGAATGCAAAATACTGTAATGAGAATAATTATCAATGAGCTTATGTGTCTAATAATTCTCCTCCAAAACTCTGAGTACTTGTGTAATCATCTCAGTAATGATACCTGACTAAAAGTTCTAAAGCAGGGGCTGTTCTTATTTTTGTGTATTGTTCAGTGGCAAACTCATTCTGGGCAGTAGTAGAATAGGAACTTAGCGTAGGTTACCTGTTCTCCTACACATTAAGGATTTCTTCGGAATTTATTAGTGCAGCAGATTGGACCAATGGCTATACTGTAAGTTATGCTAAAATATTTACCGTTAATGATAGTGCTAACACTGAGTACAAAGAATAGCCATTTCCTGTTCTGGGAGCTTAGCAATTTCTCCTGCCCTGACATACTTGGATACTATGCTAAGCACTCATGATAGACTGAAACCACAACATGCCATGTCAAGCCTTAATCTGCTTATATTGGAAATAGGAACTTAATCAGCGTAAATACATTAGTTTTGAATCTCTTCAGGTCACGGTGGTTTTGTGTGAAATGGAGATGAGAAACACTTGTCGACATCCACCTCGCTTACCTTTTACTATAAATTCTATTGCTCCTTTAGTGGTTCACCTTCTGACTTCCTCTGCAACTGCTCCCTTTTGGAGAGGGACGAAACCCATTTTTTTAAAGCGACCAAAGCTTTTCAGCTATATTTCCTCAGACTGTCGTCTCAGAATATACAAAAGTAGCATTTATCTCATTTTACCAAAGTAGAATAGTAGATGGACAACTTTTGTAATGATTTCCAATGCATTTGCGTCAACAGAGCAAGTGCTTCCTGGTTGGAAAACATACAGGGCCAAGTTTTAGCCAGTTATACCCATGCAACCATATTAACTTCAGTGTGGTTGCATGGGCATAAATAAGAGCAGAATTTGCCCCACAGTAGAAAATGGGACTTCTGGGATGTAACTTAGGATAGGATGAATCCAGCAACTAGATATTAGAGTCAGAGATATTGCTCTAAAATGCAGGCAGATTATAGTGAGTGATCTCTGGGTATGGATTTTGCCTGGCCCTGCATGGTGCACAAATGGAGAGGAGAGCACAAATAGCCTTCCCTCCTGCAATTCTGATCCTTGCAGTCCCGGAGAGTGGGAGAGAATGGAAAGACGAGCACAAAAAGCAAATGTTATTCAGGCCTAGTTTTCCCCAGTACCCTATGGGCCACTGTAGACACAGTAATTCTGGTATAGCCCACTGGAGCAGAGCCTCTCTGGTCCAATTCCTTCCAACTTGTGTCATGACTGAACGCCACAATCATGTCCACATCATTTGATTCAATATTTACTTAAGAGTTTTGACTGTCCTGTAAGTTTGAAGTCCTGTAAAATGACTTCACTGATGACTTCTTCTTACACTGTGATTAAACATAATAACATGATCATACTTTACTTTTATAAATAATCTATTATAAAATGATACCTTTGTTTGTATGTTGTTGAAATCCAAACAATTTACTTTCCATAGTAGTGTCTGGGATTGTAAATCTGTGTGACGTGGGCTTCTTTCATTGTAGTTAATTTTTTTATAGGAGTGATTCACAGTGGAGAAACATGGGAATAACAGTGGCATGGTCAGCTTGAAATGGTCCTTGGCATACTTAAAATATCCAAAGTATCACTTGGTCAAATGTTGTCATGGTCCGAGAGGCTTGTCTCTGTTTAATCAAAATCTCTATTCAGCTTTCCCATTTGAAAAGACTTGCTATCTATCTTGTCTCTATGTATATAAATTGAACAGTGAATTTTCCATCATTATGAGATTCAGATCTTCAGTGCTTAGCCTGGAGAATGGCTGTATTTGCATAAGACTAAACAAATTGGTGGTTACACTGATTCAGATTTGTGTAAGTTTTTCAAAGTTGTTGTTTGAACAATCCTACTCTGGCCTTCAAGACAGGGATTGCAGTTTCTTTTTTTGACAAACTTTTCTCTGATTAAAACACTCATAAGTCTGTTGTGGTGCCCTCCAAGCTGATTACCTCTCCTGTCTCAAGTCATCGCTTTCTAATGTAGTCTTTTTATAGACTGTCGGACTGCTCCTCCAAAGTCATAGATCCTCAACTAACTTCAAGTATAACAATATTTAGAGATTTTTATCTGTAGGACTCAACCGAGACTTCAGAGTGCCATTATCTTAAAATCTTTTCTTTTAAAAAAACCACATTTTTACGGCCTAGACTTTTTCATCATCTTTCTTTTACCACTAAGCCTGACCTTGAGTTGGTTTCTCCCTTCCTCCTTAGTGTGTTTTACTTTCTGCGTATAAACTATTTCTTAAGGCTCCCCCCCTTAATAAATCATTAACCTAAATATAATAAAATGTGATGCCTATTACCATCTTCCATACATAATCCATTTAACAGATTTATTCGTGCTTATTCAGGCACCCTGTAGAAGTCAATGTTTTTATCTGTAGGGTGTCAGTATTACAGTTTATAATTATTTTCAACAAATGGCTAATGCAGTGGTTGGAATTTTAAAATGTTGGTTAGCAGAGACAGTATTGTAGTTTTCCTAATCTCATGTATTAAGTAGGAAGAGTGATATAATATGACTTTGTTCCCCTTTATTTACTACCAAGAGAGAGGATTGGATGTAATCCCATCTGTGCTGAGTGCACACTTAAATATTTTCACAACTATATAGATTTATAAAATGTTTAGTGGTTTTTCTACATCATCTTAAGAAGAGTGAAAGCTTGATAAGTGTACACATGCTTAAAAGGTTCACACTGGGGCTTTGGGAAAGGTGAGCTTAGCTTGCAGAGGCATGGTCAAATAATTTGAAGGTGATATAGAACAGTTTTAGTACTGATACAAGAGGGACTTTCTTCCCCAAGGGGATCATTACATTTTATAAATGACTCCTTGGAAAGATACATGAAGCAGATATAATGGACAAAAGTAAGATAAGGACAGCTTTTTACTGGGTGTCCAATAATATTGGGTGTACCCACTGAATTTCAAAGCTTTCCTTGTAAGTGGGTGGACCACTTCTGTCCATTCTTCCATTTATTCATATCTGCTTCTACTGTAACTAAAAGGAACTTCTGGCGCAAATCTGTGATATTATTTTAATGTACTATGGGAGATTACTCAAGCCTGATAATGTATACTAAAGGCACAGTGTAATGCATGCACCCAAAACCAATTTCTAACTCACATTGCTGAGTGTAAATTTAAATAGTTTTCTCAGGTTGCAAGGCTGCTGGATGCAAGAATCAATGAGCATTAGCTATGTTTTGTGAAGCAAAGAAGAGAGAAGTGCCTTCTGGGATAAGAGAGCAGTGACAGAGATGTATAAAAACTGTTAGGTGATTTCATATGGATAAAAAATGTCACTTTTTATGCTATGTCTCTGTTAACCACCTGCTTTGGTTGCTTTCCAAATAATAACTTTTAATCTTTTAGAAATCCAAAAGTGTCATAACTTTTTGCCATATTATCATTGGTGCATGAGTTAGAGATACTGACACCCATCTATTATTATTGATTATTTGTATTACCAGAGTGCTTAGAAGCCCTACCCATGGACCCAGGACTCCACTATGCTAAGTGCTGTACAAGCACAGAACAAAAGATACTTAGATTGTAAGGCAAAGAGCTTGACACAGTGTTAGTCAGCCTGACAGGCAGTAGTTTCAACAGCCTAAATAATTGTCAAACTTGTTGTAGGCATTACAGAAAAGTTTTAAAGAAGATAATGAGGTAACATTGCAGATGTTTACGGGGAGCTCCTCCCAAGCGTGAGGGGCAGCATGGGAGAAAGCCGAAAGGTGCTTATTTGAAAATGTAACAAGTGGGCAACGGAGGCTGGTATCATGAGCCAATCGGGAGTGATATCTCAGTAGGAAATGAGAGGTGATAGGGAGGGTGGAGATAGGCTGTCAAGGGCCTTGAAAGTGAAGACAAGCAGCTTATGTTTGAGCTGAGAGAGAAGAGGGGGCGAGTTTAGGAAAACAGAGTGAGGTGTCACATGGTCAAAGCAATGGCCTAGGGAAATTATTTTAGCAGCAGCATTCCAAATGGTTATGAGCAGAGAAAGATTGCATTTGTCAAACCTAGAGAAAAAGATATTGCAGTAATCAATATGCGAGATGATGGGAGCTTGAGAGCTTGATCCGAGAATTTTAGCTGGATGGATGGATAAGAAAGACTTTATCTTAAAGGTGTTACGCAGAAAGAATCAGCAAGATTTAGCCATAGCCTAGATGTGCTGATCTTGAGAGAGGTCCAAGTAAAATAATTACTTTTGCTCATGAGTGATGATAGCTATAAGTAGCATTTTACCTAACAACGTAGCACCTATTAACAACAGGATTCTCTAAGATTGGAGAGCAGCCATGTGCTAAAGTCACTATTCTTACAAAGGCATTTGCATGGGACCTAGTTTTAGAATGGGAGCCTTGAGATAAAACTGTTCTCTGGAAATTATCCTATATAGGTTTATTAATTATTTAGAATTGTAGAAAGCCTAAATGTCTACTGGCTTCCTTAAAAACTAATGGTTTAAACTACAGCTTGTGAAAGAGCTGGACTCTAAAGCAGCCTGACATATAGAAGGTGGCATAAGGATTCAAAGGGAATATTCTATATACATTTGGGATGTTCTAGTACAGGGGTCGGCAACCTACGGCACGTGTGCCAAGCACAGTACGCAAGCCGATTTTGAGTAGCACGCTGCCAAGGTCCCGGCCCCCAGCCCCACTCGCCCCCCCCCACTGCTCTCCACTGCGGGGGCAGGAGGCAGAAGCTTGGTCCTGCAGCAGCCAAGCTTCCCCCCCTCCCCCGCTTCTTCCCCCAGCGTGGTGCTTTCCTGCCCCTCCTCCTCCTCCTCCCTCTCCCTCTCCCTGCGCCGATCAGCTGATCGCCCTTGCGAGGGGGAAGGGGACGAGTGGCAACATGCTCCCTGCTCCGTAGAGGAGGCAAAGAAGAGGTAGGGATGGGACCTTGGGTAAGGGGGTGGAACTGGGCATATCCCTTCCAGCCCCCTGCCGTGAGCCCCACAAGCCAAGCACCCCAGCCTCTGCCCTGACCCCCCCACACACACACAGCCTTCTGCCCTGTACCTCCACACTCCTGAACTCCCCCCACACATACAGCCTTCTGCCCTGTACCCCCCACACACACAACCATCTGCCCTGATCCCTGAACCCCCCCACACACCTAGCCTTCTGCCCTGCACCCCCCACACCCCCCAGCCCTCTGCCCTGACCCCTGAACCCCCCCACACACCCAGCCTTCTGCCCTACATCCCCCACACACCCCAGCCCTCTGCCCTGACCCCTGAACCCACCCACACCCCCACTGCCCTCTGCCCTGAACCCCCACACACACCCAGCTTTCTGCCCTGCACCTCCACTCACAGCCAGCCTTCTGCCCTGACCCCTGAACCCCCCCACACCTCCACTGCCCTCTGTCCTGACCCCTGTACCCCCCCACACACCCCAGCCTTCTGCCCTGACCTCTGAACCCCCCCACCCATACCGCCTTCTGCCCTGTACCCCCCAC